>NC_048442.1:10054150-10076410 GCF_004353265.1 Vitis riparia | reverse complement strand
GAAATGGAAATTTAGACACAAAAATATCAGAAGAAAAGATCTAAAAGAGTCGGTCGCAAATATCGGGAAACTTCAGGAGAAATTCCACAGCACTGTGCAAAATGGCTGCGAAATCATTTCGTAGCAAAAGGGTGATTTCGCAGCCGTGCAAAATTCTTCCTTCAGCTTGGAGTGATTGGCTTCCAATGGCTTTAACTCCTTCATTTCAACTCCGAATCATGCACTGTTTAAAGCATTGGATTTTTTACTTCCTGAGCTTCGAAACGACATATAGCATACATAAATTGGACTCCAGAAAGTGCTCCAAAAGTGGCTGACATGACTGTCATCAAGAATGCTTCATGGCAGATTTCTCTTTGCATCCCCTCCTTGCATTCCGAATTTGCTTATGGAAAAGGACTTCAAAGCTTTGGTTTTTCATGTTTCTGAGCTCTTCATTGCTTTTCCATGGATTCCAAATAACTCTCCTTAATCTTGGATTGCTTTGGTGATCAAATTACTAACAAAAACACCAAAACTTACACAATTTGATTAGAATTGATTGCAAGGGTCCTTAACATGTTAATTGGGTTAAAAGGTAATAACTACTACTCAAAAGTGTTTAAAAGAGTTAATTACAAGCTACAAAATAGCACTTTTTGAGTAGTAATCACTCCCCCCAACCGACATATTGCTAGTCCCTTAGCAATGAAGGAGAGAAAAAAATAAAAATAAACAATACTATAATTTACAACATCATGCTGATCAAAAAACAATTTTCAAGTGGCATGATGATCTAACTCTCACATGGAACATTAAAGAAATAAAACTCAAACTTCAACAAGAGTTATCAAATAACTTGTCTAATCACAATTCTTAAAGAGAAGGCATTATGCAAATTTAAGCTTCAAAATAATTTCCATTCCCAAAGGTCCAATCCTTACTCTTCCACAAAAATCTATGTGTTATTTATTAGTTTCCAGATATAGTATGTTGAACTAATCTCTCCCCCCAACCTAGTTCTTTTTCAAAGCTTAGTAAACTGATCAACCTCCAATAGGCTAAGAACGCACCTCTTTTCTTTCACACTTTTTTTTTTCATTGTAGGAGTACAAGACTTAAAGGCATTCTTTTCTAAATTGTCCATGTAACGGGGGTCCATCGATGACTCCCAACCAATCAAGGTTTAGGGCATCAAGTTTTAAGGATCTTTCAATCACTAACTCCTCGGATTTTACCCCGGACTTCTGAGAATGAATTTTAATACCCAAGCACCTACAGTATGTTAAACTCCACCTATCCACCCTTGTAATGAGCATTGAGGTCGGTGACTCCCAACCAATTAAGACTTGGGACACTAGGTTTTAAAGATTTTCACCATATACCCCTCAGACCTTGCTCGGGTTTCAAAGCAAGCAAACATTTTTTTTTTTCAAAGACTCATTGGCCTTTTATAAGGTGTCCCAACACTATTAAATTGAGGTCAAAGGTACCAAGTCTAAAATTTTCCTAAGTCAAGAGGGAAATAGTTTTTCATCTTATAATCGGAACCTAGTGTGCACAGTGTGTGAATAGCTTAAAGTGGAAGAACTAAGGTTGAATTCAATAGAAGTTTCAACAATTCATCAACTTTAATAAGCATAATACAAAATCTAAGTCAAGTAAAAAGACAAAAATTCAATTTCTCCCATTTTAGTTTGAAAATTTTTACTTAATAACCATGGAGAGTAGAATAAAAAACTTAAAATTTTTAAAAATTAAACAAAAAACAACTAAATTACCAAAATAACTTAGCATTAATAGCAATACTTACTTCCTCAACTCTCCCCCCAACCAAGCTGAACATTGTCCTCAATGTGACAAAAGTGATTGAAAAATAGGGAGGAAGTGGTACCTCCTTAGTGACATGGAGTCTGAGTCATATAGGAGAAACCACATGTTTCAAAGAAAACATAAGAGTTAGTGAGTAGAGGAAATAGAAAAATGCCAAGTTTAAACAAGAATTGATGTCTATATATGATGTATCATCAATAATACATCCAATCCCAGAATATAAGACATCAAAACATGGAATTATGTATACTAATATAATAAGTAAATACAAAAAATAAAGAGATGATCAAGTAATGGTAAGGTCCTGTGGAGCCGATGCATCTGTGGTGGCCTGCTGAGTGGGTTGGATCAGAACTTCAACCTCTGCTTTGGTAGTCTCCTTAGATGGCATAGTCTCCTCAGCTAGAGCTATGGGCTTTGATGGTTTAAGGAGGTAAGAAATGGAATGAGAGGCTTCGTGTGTGTGATCTCAGGGTGCGCGGGGCTCTCCTCTTCATATGCATGGTCGTGGGGCTCTGTTGGCATTTTAGCAACTTCTCTTGGCTTTGTAAGGTGTTTTTGCAAAGCTTTCTCCATTTTTCAAGTCAATTTCACAATTTGAAGGCCATTTCGACGCTTGGAGGTGATTTCGCAGCCATTTCGAAGCTTGGAGATCATTTCGCAGTAAAGTGGCATTTTCGCAGACCATTTTGCAGCCTAAAGGTGATTTCACAGCCATTTCGCAGCTGCGAAATGAGTGTACGGGGCTTCCAAATGGTACTCGTGTGCCAAAAAGTGGTTTCGCAACTTCGAAATACCTTGCGAAATGGAGCTTTGGCTGCGAAATTGGAAGTTTTTATGCTTTGGGATTTCGTAGCCATTTCGCAGCTGCGAAATGAGGGTCACTGTGCTGCAAAATGGCACTCGTGTGCCAAAAGTTGGTTTCGCAGCTGCGAAACTCCCTGCGGAATGGGGCTTTGGCTGCGAAAATTGAATTTTTTTTTTTTGGATTTCACAGCCATTTCGCAGCTTGCGAAAGAAGGGTACTGTGCTGCGAAATGGCACTCATGTGCCAAAAGTGGTTTCGCAGCTGCGAAACTCCCTTCCAAATGGCATCTCAGTTGCGAAATGGAGGATTTCAAGGCGTGGAGGTTTCGCAGCCATTTCACAGCTGCGAAACGAGAGGAACTGTGCTGCGAAATGGCACTCGTGTGCCAAAAGTGGATTTGCAGCTGCGAAAATTTTCGCAGAGAGGGGCCTGAGGCTGCGAAATGGTTTCGCAGCAAAGTGCCGATTTCGCAGAGGTTGCGAAATCTCGCAGACCCCTGTTTTTGCCCTGTTTTTGCCCTTTTCTCGCTCCGAAAGACTTTCCTTCAATTTCTTTGCAATTCCTCCTGATTTTGATCATCCAAAAACCTATATTACATCAAAACAAAGTAGAATTAAAGCATTAAAATCAAAATCAAAGCATTGAAATCAAAATTAAAACATTGAAATCAAAATTAAAACAAGTAATAAGTAAAACAAAAAGATATGGACTAGCTAGTCTTTAGAAAGACTAAGTCCATCAAAAAATTTGATCCTGATTTATCTTGCCCGGATCCCATATGAAGTTTGCATCTCTCACTTGGGGCTTGGTTTGTATGATTTTTCCATACAAAGCTTGGATGAAAGGTGGAGGCATGTGTTTCATCATTTTTTCCTTGATGACTATCCTCTGTGGATCTTCATCTATATTAAGATCATAGTCATCTTTCTCTATGCTTTTCCCCTTTTTCTTTCCTTTGATTTCCTCCCTCTTTTCTTTCTCTGTTTCACTTTCTACCATATGCTCTAGCTTGGATGTGGGTAGATCAACCTCTTTACCACTCCTCAAAGTGATAACAGCTTTGACCTCCCTCAACTTTGAAGACTCTCCATCTTGGGTTTCAACTTTATGAACACCCTTTGGATTTTGGCTTGGTTAAGAGGGAAACTTTCCTTTCTCATTCACTGTGTTGAGGTTGGTAAGCCTAGAGATTGAATATTGGAGATAATCTATCTTCTGAGATAGATCACTTTGCATTCCATCCATCCTATTCTCTACTCTGTCAATTCTTTGAGAGTTGATGGATTTTTGTTCTCCAATAAAATCTCCCACGACCTTGCTGAGATTCACTATTGCTTGTTCAAGACTTGAGGCTTGCTGAGGTGCTTGAGCAGGTTGCTGGTACTGAGGTGGCTGTGGTTTCCAAGAGAATGTTGGATGGTCCCTCCAGTTGGAATTGTAGGTGTTGCATTCACTAAACATTTCCCTCACGGCTAGAATGGTAGGACACTCTTTCCCCAAGTGCTCATAAGATAGACAAATGGAACAAGGCATAGCTTGCAATGGTGTTTGAGAGATGGCTTGCACTTCTTGCATCTTCTTCATTTCTAGCTCTTCCAATCTCCTTGCCATAGCTGCAATCTTTGCCTTCATGTCTATGCCGTCATTCAAAATATACATCTCACCCTTAGCATTAGGTTGAGACGTCATTCTTCCCATATCTCTAGCATTTGGTTCATCCCATCCTCTTGAAACTTTAGCCACATAACTCATGAAGTTCATGGCTTCCTCTACTATCTCGTATTCAACATGGCATGCACAACTAGCAATTTGTGAATTAAAAACAGAGAACACAAAAGAAAACAAAAGAAAAACAATTCAAAGAAAGAAAAAAAATTAAGGTAGACTAAAAACTAAAGAAAAGGTATACTAAATTATGAACAAAGAAAAAGAAACAAATAAAAAGAGTTAGTAAAAGGAAAAGAAAAGTCACCAAACTTGTGATGAAGATCACAAGTACTCTAGAAAGGTGATATCATTGTAAATTGTCACCATCCCCGACAACGGCGCCATTTGATTCATGCCCAGTCGGGTATTTTAATCAAAAACATTTATAAATCCTATGACCTCATACTGGCGTAGCAAAACTACTATAGTATAGCAGCTCTAGGGTCGAACTCTGGGATGGGTTTTCACTTCACAAATGATATTAATTCAAAGCTGAATTGGTGCCTTTTCATTTCAAGGTTAGCTTTGAAAGAAAACATAAACTTTGGTGGAAAAAGGATTGGTTTTAAGCTAACCAAAAATAGTAACTGATTTTAATTACAAAGAAAAGTGTTTCTTGGAGTTTTAGATCACTAGGCTCAGATTCCTCATACAAAAAGGGAGTTTCGGTCACTTGTTTCTTTTCCTCGCATTAGAGAATTAACATATAGTTCCTTCTCCAACCGGTGTTGTACAGATGCTTCCCATTAATGGGTTCAAACACTAAATCCCTCTCACTGATGCACCTTGCAATGGCTCATACCTCTCACCTAGCACTTGCCATTCAAGGTGATCTTTAACCTTGGATTGCGCGTCAAAAGCTCGCAAGAGATAACTAATGGATGTCTCCTTGGAGTCCAAAAGCTTACCAAGTGTTGGCAATTCTAGAAAATCCTACCTTCAAGTCACCTCCCAGAGGGTCGCAAGGGGTAAACTAGTGAATCTCCATGGACGGAGATCACTTGCCTTACCAAGTGTTGGCCCAGGTGATTAAAAGGCGTTTTAAGTTAACTAAAAAGATAAAAACCATTAACGGGTCACACTTTCTCTTCATTAAAAACTAAAACAACAAAACTTCCAATTTTTCATTCGGAAACTTACCCAACTTTCTTCACTCCAAGAGACGAAGAGCCTAGCCTCTCATCCTCTGAGGAAAAATCCTCAGAGTTTGATTGGCTAGAAAGAAAAATAACGAGAAAACAAAAATATGAAGAAGAAACAGAGCAAGTGCTCTGTTCGTCGATTTCACATATATTATATATCTATATATTGGATCTCCTGGAGAAAGCTCCCCGAGAGTCCCTCTTTTTAGTGTTTACAAGAGAGTTTATATAGGAAGGTAATTTACCATTCCTTGGATACTTCCTAGCTAAGGAATTACATGAGTGGCTGAATACAAGGAGAAAATGGAAATTTAGACACAAAAATATCAGAAGAAAAGATCTAAAAGAGTGGGTCGCAAATATCGAGAAACTTCAGGAGAAATTCCACAGCACTGTGCAAAATGGCTGCGAAATCATTTCGCAGCAAAAGGGTGATTTCGCAGCCGTGCAAAATTCTTCCTTCAGCTTGGAGTGATTGGCTTCGAATGGCTGTAACTCCTTCATTTCAACTCTGCATCGTGCACCATTTGAAGCATTGAATTGTTGACTTCCTAAGCTTCGAAACGACATATAGCATGCATAAATTGGACTCTAGGAAGTGCTCCAAAAGTGGCTGACATGACTGTCATCAAGAATACTTCATGGCAGATTTCTCTTTGCATCCCCTCCTTGCATTCCGAATTTACTTATGGAAAAGGACTTCAAAGCTTCGGTTCTTCATGTTTCTGAGCTCTTCATTGCTTTTCCATGGATTCCAAATAACTCTCCTCAATCTTGGATTGCTTTGGTGATCAAATTACTAACAAAAACACCAAAACTTACACAATTTGATTAGAATTGATTGCAAGGGTCCTTAACATGTTAATTGGGTTAAAAGGTAATAACTACTACTCAAAAGTGTTTAAAAGAGTTAATTACAAGCTACAAAATAGCACTTTTTGAGTAGTAATTGATTCGACTCATGGTAGCTTAGCTTTAAAGGCGTATCAACAAAATTTATACCTTAGATACTATTACTAAAGTAGCCAAGCTACTATAGCATAGTGGTTCTAGGATCGTTCACTGGGAAGGGTTTTCGCAAACACAAGTGATATTCAATTTAGGAAAATAGGTGATTTTTTTATGGATGTTAGCTTTAAAAGAAGATGTAAATGTTTTAGAAAGATTTAAACTAATTTAAGCTAACATTAAAGACTAAAATGAAAGGGTGTAAAAGCAAGTTTCTCAAAGATAGGATAGCTATGCTCTGGTTCTTATGCAAATTGGAAATCTCAGGATAGGCTCCTCGCGTTGGGGTTGCAACTATGGTGATGCTTGCTTCCCGAACCGGTATGGATTTAGCAAATCAAGTTTTAATCCTTTAAAATGGCAAAACAGATGGTAGTGAATTTCATCAATGGTTATTCACCTTAGACTTCCTTTGAATGGCTCGTAAGAGATAACTAATGGTCTAAAGCCAAAAGCTTACCAAATATTGGCAACTCAAAGTCATTCCAAGTGATAAACTCACCTTTCAATGGCCATTGAAATTGGTTCTAATGGATTAATGCAAAACTTGGAATTGAAAACCTCACCTTCCAATAGCTCGTAGGAGATAACTAATGGATAGAAATCCAAAAGCTTATCAAGTATTGGTCGTTGAAAGTTGTTCAATGGAAATAAAAACTAAACTTTGCATTAATGAACTATTAATGAAAAACGACTACCTTACCTTCCGGGTGCTAGAAATTTCCATGGGAATGCATCCAAGCCATCACATAACATCCATACTTTGAGAAACTTAAAAGGTTAGCCTCTCATCCTTGGGGATTTCATCCACCAAGGATGTTTGGATACTAAGAAAATAAGAAAGAGAAGAGAAGGAGAAACAGAGCAAGGCTCTGTGGTACATTTCAATATATATGGGTATATTACATTAATTTCTCCATATGTTTCAACGGATGCAAAGGAGTATAAATAGATAAGCTTTTCCATCCTTCCTAGCTAAGAAATCTTATGATTGGTGGATTATAAGGAGAAGAATGGAAATTTATACAAAAATATCTAAAAGAAAAGATCTCGTGTGGAGTCGGCAAAACAGGGGAGGTTTCGCACAGGGGTGCGAAATTCGCACACCATTCAGAAGGTGTGCGAAATTTTCGTACACCTGAAGCAGTTTTCTTCCGAAGGTCATAACTTCCTCGTTTCAGCTCCAAATCATGCACGGTTTGAAGCGTTGGATTCTTTAATTCTTGAGCTTTAAAATGATATATAGAATGTAAAAAATGGACTTCGGAAAGTGCTCCAAAAGTGCCCAAGAACACTGCAGCTTCTGTCCTCTGTTTTCCTCCTTGCTTCTCTTTGCTTTTCTTTTGCTTTTCTTTGCTTCTCTTTGCTTCTCTTTGCTTCTTTTTGCTTCTCTCCTTTTGTTGGCTTGTCTAAGTAGCTCCTCCATCATTTGGCATGCTTGAATTGATTCATAAGCTGATATAAACATGTAAACTTGCCACAAAATGGTTAAAACCAATTACTAAGGACCTTAATGAATTAATTGGGTTAAATGAATATGATTACTACCCAAAGGTGCTTAAAACCATTATAATTAGGTCTACAAAATAGCACTTTTTGGTAGTAATCAGTAATGAACCCATTAAGGGGAAGCTTCTGTACCACACCGGTTCGGGAAATAACTATATGTTAAATCCCCAATGCGAGGAAAAGATCCAAGTGACTGGAATTTCCCTTTTTGTATAAGGAACTTGAGCTTAGTGATCTAAAACTCAAAAAGCACTTTTCTTTGTAAGTAACTTCAGTTACTTTATTATTGTTTTCACTTAAAACCAAGCTTTTCAAACATACTTATGTTTTCTTTTAAAGCTAACCTTGAAAAGAAAAAACACCAAGTCAGTTTTTGAACTAATATCAGTTGTAATTTGAAAACCCATCCCTGTGGACGATCCTAGAGCCACTATGCTATGCTAGCTAATGCTACCCTAGTATATGGTGAAATAGGTTTATAAATTTTGTTGATTACTCCTGTCTGAGGACCGAAATTAGAGTACACCAGTTGATTGAACACCAATCAACAGGGCATACACCAGCTAGGCATGAATCAAATGGCGCTGTTGCCGAGGATGGTGCCACTTTACAGTGATATCACCTTTCCAAAGTACTTGTGATTTTCATCACAAGTTTGGTGACTTTTATTTTCCTTTTACTAACTCTTTTTATTTGTTTCTTTTTCTTTGTTCATATTTTAGTAAACCTTTTATTTAGCTTTTAGTTTACCTTAATTTTTTTTCCTAGAATTGTTTTTCTTTTTTTTTTTCTTTTGTTTTCTTTGTTTTTATTTCAAAAGTTACTAGTTGTGCATGCCCTATTGGATACGAGATAGCGGAGAAAGCCATGGACTTCTTGAGTTATGTGGCTGAAGTTTCAAGAGGATGGGATGAACCAAATGCTCAAGATATGGGGAGAATGAAGTCCTATTCCTATCAATGGCCCTATATGGGATTTCTAATTGTTCTCCTATTCCTATTCCTTGTTGGTTAGAGGCACCATTGACATAGAGTACCTATATTTCAAGTTTTTATTGAAGTTTCTCCTCCTCCTTAGGCTTCACCCCATGAGTGAACTCAATAAAAAAGTCATCTAACACCTACCTTTTCAAGGCGTTTCATGGTTTACAACGAATGTCATATTTTCTTAGCACCAAAAACCATTGCAACATTTGTCCTCATAGGTTAAGCTTGTGGAGTACACTTCATAGTTGGTACGTAGTTAGCACAACTATTGAATGGGCCTAAAAGTATAGACATAGTTTCTATGTGGCTATAAGTAAAGCCAGAACCGGTTGCTCGAGTGAAGTGTACCTCAATTCAGGGTCAAACAAGGCTTTACTTACGTTGTAAATTGGCTTTTCTTGATTTTTATAATTTCGAAACGTCATCGTGCTGACTGCATATTTTGAAACAAAGAGGTACACATGTAAGGTTTTTCCTGGTAGAGGTGTAGAGAGGATAGGAGGGTGCATGAGTTGCTCAAAGGTTGTGGTGCATTTGTCATCTCAACATAGATTCTTCTTTTTCCTCAGCAGGGTAAAAATAGGTTTACATCGGTCCAACAATTGGAATAAAAAGTGTGATAGAGCCATTATTCTTCCAGCTAATTCTTGTATGGATTGGTAATCTTCTGGATGACACAAATTTCATTGAGTAACTAACTATCCTAGAAAGTGCCCAATAGTAACCCCAAAGGTACATTTAGAGGGGTTAAACTTAATTTGATAGTATCACAATACAAAGAACACTTCTACTAGATGTTAGGGATGTTGTTGAGCATACTTGCTTTTAACCACTAAGTCATCAACATAAACTTCCACCGCCTTACCTATGTGCTTTTCAAAGGCTTGTGGCATCATATGTTAAAAGGTTGTGCCCATGTTTTTTAACCCAAAGGGTATCATTGTATGGGAATATGTCCCATGTTTTGTAATAAAAACAATATTTTCAACATCATCATGATGCATGAGGATTTGATAATATCCGCTGTAAGCTTCTAGAAAAGACAATACTTCATGTCCCAATACTTAATCTACCAATTGATCAATGCGGGAAAATGGATAGTTATCCTTTGGGCATGCCTTGTTGAGGTCAGTATAATCGATGCACATTCTCCACTTGTTATTCTTTTTAGGTACAGTAACCATATTAGCTAGCCAGGTTGGATATTGCATCTCTCGAGCAAAATTAGCAACCTTTGTTAAGTTCCTCCTTAATGATCTGTACCTTGAATAGGGTCATTCGATGTTTTTTTTTTTTTTTTTTTTTTTTTTGTGTACAGGAGTAAGACATGAGTCTACGTAAAGCTTGTGGTTGAAAAAGTTGGGGTCTATGCCAAGCATGTCTTGAGGTTGCCATGCATATACGTCGACATGAGTTTGTAAGCACATTTCCACTTGTCTTTGTAAGAAATCGGGGATTAGCTATCCTAGTTGAGTGACCTACTTGTCTTCTGCTTCGACTAATACTTCTCTGGTAGGTTTTCCCATCTCCTATTGTTGTTGAGGTTCTTTTGGAGCAGATAAGAGATGAGTTTTAATTACTATTTGATTAAAAATGGTGTTGGGGGTTAGACACCTCTTGTCTGCATCTCTCTACTAAGTATTGCTAGGTGTCATATTTGGGTTGCTTGTTGATCGCCAATTATTTCAACAATCCACCTAAGCATTGCTATTTTGATCTTTTAATGGTAGGTAGAGGTTATAACAATAGTTGCATGAATCCAAGGATGTCCTAAAATTGTATTATAAGGTGAAGCATAATTGTCTATTAAGAATAAAGTTTCCATTCGTACCTCACCAATAGTAAACTCCAATACTAGTTGCCTTGCAACATGGGTAGCTTTTCCATTGAATCCCACCAAGAGAGTTTACGACAACTGTAACTTCTCATGCTCTTGATTCATTGATTGGAAGTAGTGATAAAAAAAAGAAGTTAGAAGAGCTTTTAGTGTCAACTAGGATTCTTTGAACTCAATACCCTCTAATTTGTAAAGTAACCATAAGCAGATCATCGTGTGGGAGAGATACATTACATAAGTCTTCCGAGGTAAACCTTATGACATGATCCTCGTTCACAACGCATCCTATCCACTTCACCTACGAGGTTAATTGGAGGTACTCTTAGTATCGGATCAAGCCTAAGTGACAACGTCGCTCCATATAACCCTATCTCCTATTGGAAGTTGTGTTGTTAACAACATGTATTACTAGGAGAGGACTACTTTCAAGGTGTGGCACTCTTAACTCTCTTTTACATTATTTGACTATAATTGGGGGAGGTTGCACCGATCAATTTTTGACGTACAACTGCAATTCGCCCTACTGCACCAATTCTTCCAAGTAACGATGTAAAGATTTTGCATTGATTAGTTCGATGTTAATGTAGGTGGTGATAGTGGTAGTATTTAGTTTGATTAGGGTGATCAGTTGATCAAACTGGTGGGGGTGACCACTGAAAGTTAGATCCATCTTTTATTTTCATTAAGAGTTCTCTATGGAAGATGGTGAACTTGACGTGAGGTACCTTATCTGCAAGGTACCTTAAAGATCTCTTACCTACTTTAGTTTTCTTCTAAGCTTATGGTCCCCACTCTTGTGTATGCTTTACCTGTGACATTTTTTGTTTACTCTTCATCATTCCCAACTTTTCTTCCATGTTGGCATACCGATTGGCTTTAGACAAAAGTGCCTTCGTTGTGGTAAGCCCACTTTTGGTAAGTGATCACTATAAAGGGTTGCTTGACGGTAGAGCTTTTTTGAAGGCAACTACAGTAGTCTTTAGGTCATCATTCTCAACCTACATCATCTCTATAACAAAGTTGTGAATAAACTTGTGTAGCGACCTTCTAGGGTTTTGCTTAAGGTTAAACAAATGGTTGATGTTGCACTGAGGACATGTATTGCATGCATAATAAGTTAGAAATTGGTCGCAAAGTTGAGCGAAGCTATGAATGGAAAGAGTGGGGAGTTAATGGAACCAAGTTAGGGAGGAACCTTGAAGGTTAGAGGGAAAAAAACCTAACATAGTAAGCCTTCACGATTGTCATCAAGGGCTATCAATTAGCAGAAATGATAAATATGCTCAATAGGATCCCTGGTTTCATCATAAAGATTGAACTTGGGTGGTATGTAATGAAAAGGTAGTTCTTCTTGTAGTAGTTGAGGGGACAATGGAGATTGCAACACACCTGCCCAATTTCGAGTCATTCTTGGAGACGAATTTGCTTGCAGTTAAATTTGTTGTACCTCTATTGCTAGTATTTCATATTTCTATTCCAATTCTTTTGACTTTGGTATTGCATGCCACAAATGCCTTTTAGATGCTACTTGGTCTATTTCAGGCTTCGGTGTATAACTTGTTACACTTTCTTCCATCATAAAGCTGGTAGGCTAACTTGTCTCGTCTGGCTAAAAGATTCTCTAGTTATCAACGATATTTGCATTGTTGTTGATCTATCTGGTGCTGCAAGTGCAACAACTGGTTCTATATCAAATCTTGCTTGTTTGTCATTTTCTTGGATCAATCCTTTTTTCGTCGATTCTCCATTCTAAGTCATGGCTTATTGTTTTGGCTAAAAAACCTTTTTTCAACGAAGGATTCCCATAGATGGCACCAAATCTAAAAGTGATTTTTCTTATTAAAATTGCATTTCATCGTGATTGTTACAATATGCTAGCTTGCATTTTATATAGTAGTGTGTTGACTTTCTGAGTCAGCCATGATGGTGCTTCTAGGTTTTTGGCTAAATTCCAAATAAGGAAACATGGTTTTGTTAGTGCAGCTATTCTGATGATCATGTGAGGATTTAAGGAGGTACCCTTTAGTAGACGGTACCCAGGGAATGTTTTGTTTCTTGATGTAGAGTTGGAATGAGTTGTATCTTTTAATGGGTACTCGGGTAACATGTACCTATTTTTGGTATCATTAGTTGAAATCTTGAAGCAATCTTTCTTATTAAAATTATATTTCATCATGATTGTTACAATAGGTTGGCTTGCCTTTTATATAGTAGTGCATTGATTTTCTGAGTCAATCATGGTGTGCTTTTAGGTTTTTAGCTAAATTCAAAATTAGGAAACACGATTATGTCAGTGCAACCGTTTCAATGAATTTAGGGAGGTACCCTTTAGTAGATGGTACTCGAGGAATGCCCCATTTCTTGATGTAGGATTGGAATGAGTTGTATCTTTTAATGGGTACTCGGATGACATGTGATTCGTGCCCAGCTGGTGTATGCCCTGTTGATTGGTGTTCAATCAATTGGTGTACTCTGATTTCAGTCCTCAGACGGGAGCAATCAACAAAATTTATAAACCCATTTCACCATATGCTAGGGTAGCATTAACTAGCATAGCATAGTGGCTTTAGGATCGTTCACTAGGATGGGTTTTCAAATTACAACTGATATTAGTTCCAAAACTGAATTGAAGTTTTTTTTTTTCAAGGTTAGCTTTTAAAAGAAAACATAAAGATGTTAAGTGAAACCAATAATAAAGTAACGAAAATTACTTACAAAGAAAAGTTTCTTGGAGTTTTAGATCACTAGGCTCAGGTTCCTTATACAAAAGGGGGGTTCCGATCACTTGAATCTTTTCCTCGCTTTGGGGATTTAACATATAGTTATTTCCCGAACCGGTGTGGTACAAATGCTTCCCCTTAATGGATTCAAACACTAATTCCTTGTCACTGAATCATCTTGCAATGGTTCATACCTCTCACCTAGTATTGGCCATTCAAGGTGATCCTTAACCTTGGATTATCCATCAAAAGCTCGCAAAAGATAACTAATGGATGTCTCCTTGGAGTCCAAAAGCTTACCAAGTGTTGGTTATTCTAGAAAATCCTACCTTTAAACCACCTCCCAAAGGCTTGCAAGAGATAAACTAGTGTAACTCACTGGACAGAGTCCACTTGCCTTACCAAGTGTTAACCCAGGTGATTTTAAGGAATTTTAAGTTAACTAAAAAGATAAAAACCATTAACGGGTCACACTTTCTCTTCATTAAAAACTGAAACAAAAAATCTTCCAATTTTTGCATTCAGAACCTTACCCAGCTTCCTTCACTCCAAGAAACAAAAAGCTTAGCCACTCATCCTCTGGGAAAACATCCTCAGAGTTTGAGTTGCTAGAAATAAAAATAAAAGAGAAAACAAATTGAGTAGGTAAGGCAAAACAAAGCTCTGTATATTGTTTTCTTGAAAAACTATACAAAGGTGTTCGTCTCTGAGAAAAAACTCCTGAGAGATCTTTAAAAGAAAATTACAATAGATTATATAGAAAAGCTTTTCACCCTTCCTTCTTACTTCCTAACTAAGGAATCCTATGAGTGGATTACAAGGAGAAAATAGGGATTTATACAAAATATATGAAGAAAAGATCTAACAGAGTCGGTCACAAATATCTGGGATTACACAGGCGGATTTCATAAGTTGAAACATGACTTGCGAAAATTTCGCAAGTTGAATTGTCTATTTTGCAAGTTGAACTTTGATTTCGCAAATTGAATATGTGATTTCAACTTGGTGTGGTTGTCTTCCAATGGCCATAACTTCTTCGTTTCAGCTCCGATTTGTACATTGTTTGAAGCATTGGACTCCTAACTTCCCAAGCTTCGAAATGATATATAGTATGTATAAAATGGACTCCAAGAAGTGCTCAAAATGTGTCCTGAAGCTGCTCTCCTCTTGAATTTCTTCATGTTAGATTCCTCTCTTTATTTTTCCTTCTTGCATTCTTGATTGGATTTGGCAAAGGGCTACAAAGCTCTAAAGCTTAGTTTTATCATGAATTTGAGCTTCAAGTTGGTTTGCCATGAACTATACAAAGATCTCTCTCATTCTTGGATTGCTTTGGTGATCAAAAAGCTATCAAAAACACCAAAACTTAACACAATTTGATTAGAAACACTTGCAAGGGTCCTTAACTTGTCAATTGAATTAAAAGGTAATAACTACTACTCAAAAGTGTTTAAAAGAGTTAATTACAAGCTATAAAATAGTACTTTTTAAGTAGTAATCAACATGCATCTATTTTTGGTATCAGTAGTAAGCATTACATTATTTAGCAAATGGATTTCAAATAGATATAGGACAATACATGGATCTATATTGAAAACATGTATAAATTCATTTCAACATTCAATTTGATATAAGACGTTGAACACAAAGATATTTGACTATTCTTAAGATGCATCAAATTTAACTTAGCTTTTGTAGAAATAATTTTTATCATGTGTTTTCCATGCCTTGGCGATTTTGACGTTTTAGATGATTGTTTTAGCTAATGTGGAATCAAGTTCATACTAAGAATTCTCTTATGAAAGACACTTGGAAGAATAAAAAAACTTGTACAAAGTTTCAACAATTCGGATTAATCAACAAGAATGGCTAATGCCTTTTAAAGATATGTTGTTGATTGAGATATTCAACTGTTAGGGTATAAATTTTATAGGACCATTTCCATCATCCTTTAGGTACAATTACATCTTGATTATAGTAGATAATGTATCCGAGTGGGTGGAGGTTATGCCTTGTAAGACAAATGACCATAAAGCAATAGTCCAATTTCTAAGGATGAATATTTTATCTAGATTTGGTATATTCCTTACTTCTTAATTAGTGATGGTGGCAAACATTTCTATAACAACCTAATGGCTATATATACTACTACAAAAATATGGAGTACGACATCATGTGACTACTCCATATCTTAAGTTATTGGCCAAGTTGAGTTGGCTAACACAAAAATAAAGATTATTTTGATGAAAATGGTAAATGTTAGAAAGGATTGGGTAGAGAAGCTTGTAGATGCATTACGGGCATATAGGACAACTTATGACATCAACCTGGGAATGTCACCTTAATGGGGTTGTGTATGAAAAGGCATGTCATTTCCTTATGGAGTCGGAGCATAAAGCTGTTAGGATAGAGCCCTTAAAATTATGACATGATGTAATAAATTTATAATTCATTATTTATTTAATGATGTTTCAGTTTCACTTTTATCTATCCTTATTCCATGTATTATACTTTATGAACATTCTTGCCTGCATCTTTTGTGTTGTACGTGACTTGGGAACATTAGGAGTTGCATAGAAGATCTAAGTCATGGGTTCTTTGCAAATGGATGATTTGTTCACAACCAGTTCGTGGGTCTAGGAAACCCATTAGAGGTTGTAGTGCACTATCTCCTAATTGGAGGGATGACTAGTCTTGGTTATTGGGATGGGTTTCTTATGGTAAGTGCACTAGTGTGTATGGCTACGGTGAGTCATGACTTAATGCTACCAAGTAGTCATGACCTCACCAAGCTACTTCATTGTGTTGTCTTTCAACCTTATGAGAATATTGAGTTTGTGTTTTAGTAGTGGCTTTTACCTATGGGTGAGATCATAAGATGATCATATATTCCCTATGGATTAGGTTACTGTTGATGGAAGCCGATAGAAATAGGTATTCTCAATAGAAGCACCATGATATCTCATGGGATTGAGACAATGTGCCCCCTTGGTGTAACTAAGGAGATGCGTTCATGGAAACTGTGGCCATAGTAGTTCCTTAAGTGGAACTTGACATAGGCTTTTTGAGAGCTAAGGCATGTTAGTTGAATACACAATAAGAGGATCTGTAACTTAAGGATAGTAAAGTTAGTCTTGAAATGCTGATAACTTTTACCTTATTAGACTATGGACACTAGTTCATGGGGAGACTAAATGCAAAGGATAACAAGTCACGGACCCGAGCATGTAGTGTTTCCTTGTTATTTACATAGGATACTAGAATTCAGTTGATTCTTTATAGTGGAATGTTGAATCAACTTTAGAATTGGATTATGAGGGAGTCAATATTCCTATGGGGCCCAATGGTCAACCTAAAGATTAGTACTTTAACCCTAAATGATCAATATTTTAAAAATTGGTATTGTTTCCATTCCTTAGATCTAAGATGCCAACAAAAGCTTATTGGGCCATAAAGAGGTTGAACATCAATTGGGATCAAATTGGAGAGAAAATAAAATTGGATTTGTTAGAATTGGAAGCCATTAATGAAACCTTAAACTAAGTATCTCAATGGACTTAACTAAACCTATTTAGATGGTTGAGTGTTTCTAAAATTAGCCAAAATAGTAAAAATCATTACTAGATCCTTAAAACTTTGGGCTAATGGTTTTCAAATGAATTTTAAGAAGTACTATTAAGTTGAAATGGGTGAAGTCAAGAGGTAGCAAAAATAACGCTTACTTTGAAGATAGGTTGTGTACAATGAGAGACAAGAAAGCACATTGCATTCTAAGAGAAGTAAAGGTTGAGCATTTACTTTGAAGGTAAGTCACCAACAATGAGGGATAAGAAAATAACACACCACTTAAGTTATGCACTGCTTAACTTGCACACTTCAGTGACAAGAAAAAATTAATTATTATAGGAATAAATTAATAGCATGTGATATAAAATTCTCATCAGGTTAAAATAGGTTTGTATTAATAAGATTTATCTTATTTGTTTAGGTGAATCCTAAGTTTAATCAATTTCCTTACTCAATTCAACTTTTGGCTTCATCAAGTAAGGAATTGTGGCCCTTTAATATTTTCTATTTTTGTTTTCTAAAATGGTAGGAAAATATTTTATCATTATATATGAAAAAAATCTTATATTGTGAAAAATATTACTTCTATTATATATTATGATATTTTACCCTAGTCAATATAGGGTTATGTTGTTGACTTTCATTGCCTAATTGTATGAGAATTGGAAAACCTAATCAATGGGTAGTTAATAACCTGATGATACCATCTGATTGGCTAGTCCTTTCCAAATTGAAAGGTCATATGTTTTTTAAGGTCCCACTAGTTTGGGAAAAACAAAAGTTTGTTTATGTATTGTCAAGACCCAAATTTTAGGCGACCCAAAACTTCACCTATAACCCCAAGTCAAAGGTAACCCTAAGGTTCCTCCTAGTCCATGTTGGCAGTAAACTAAAACACCTTGGAATTTTATTTTATTTTATTTTCTAGAAATAACCCATAATTTAAATTAAAAACATAATTTATCTCCAACTAAGGTATTAATCCACCAAAATAAATATACTACTAAAGTGCAATTGAAGCAAGAAATATTATCAAGGTCTTTAATCCAAGTCTAGAATAATAATCCATTAGTTTGAGTAAGCTTAACCAAAATAAAGTCAAGATACAAATACTTAATTTAAATAGCTTAACTAGTACAAGTCCAAAAATGACCAAAGAAAAAATAAAATACTAGGAGCCCTCTAAGCTGCTCTAGAACCTCCTAGGGCATTTTGGAGCACTCCTTGTTCTACTCGTTGGTCCCCTGGAGTGATATTTGCATCTAAAAACTTTTAAGAATGCAGGGATGAGGGAATTCAACATTGCTCAATAGGGTGTCTTATACATATAATTGGTATCACTATGGTTCAAGAATAAACAAAATGAACATTCAAACCATAAAATAAACATCCTAAACATATTATTTGATCTAATTACACAACTTAAACACTTCTTAAAAATTAAATAAAATGAAAGTATGAATGCAACACATAATCATACAATGCACTATTGTTCTCGGGCTTTCACCGAAGGATACTTGTTTGTACCCAAATACACTATTTATTCGGAGTCTTTCTAAGGTAAATTTTTGTATGTTTTACACTAGGGATCTCACTCCCTTCTTAACTTGCCTCTCATGAGCTTATGCAATCTTTCAACAATTTTTTTTTTTTTTTTTAACACAACCATGATGCATATGAAATGCAATAAACTCACATGTCATTATCCACAAATTTCCAAGATATAATTTTTATTTACTCCAAACATGCTCAATAATTCTAACAAGCAACACAACAATTTTTCTTCAATTAAATCACCACAAACATAAGAAAAAATAAATAAAATCACAATAATTCATATATTCATCAAAACATAGTCTAAACCCAAATCATATAAATTTTATTTATTCCCAGCATAATAATTGCTAGCAACAAACATAACATTTTTTCTTCCATTAAATCATCACAAACATAACAGAAATTTATAAATAATCCATAAATCACAAAAAAAAAACCCTAACAATAATCATATTCTAAATTACATGAAGAAAACACAAATAACACATTTATTTCCCGACAACAAAATCCATAATTTTTTTCAAGAAAAACATATTAAATAAATTTTTTATAGTTAAACTACCATACCACAAATTAGAAAATCTAACAATTGAAACTAAAATCGAACTCCATAGAAATGTTCTCATGTCAAATATAGTATTCTCTTAAAATTTTACGCAAAATAGAGTGCATTTAGTAGGCTAAACAACATCCCGAAAGCTGGTAGCATTTTCACTTCTGGATGACTTGTGCTCTACAAACCCTCACCCTACTTTTTTATTTTCTTTCTTTTAAACTCCCAAAACCATAAGTGGCTTTCACGCCACTTTTGTTTCTTTTTTTTTTTTTCAATCAATTTTATTTCATTATTATTATTGTATTTATTTAATTATTTTTTTCAATTTCATTTCACTAAATAAATTCTCAAACACAACCCAAAAATATTTTGATTTCCCACAATTTATTATTATCAATTTTATATTATTTAATTTATATTTAATTTTTTTTAATAAAGCTTGATTTTTAACTTAAGAAATTTCCTATGATAAAGTTGATGCTGAAGAAAATTCAACTATCTCAATTGACCACTAAAATTCTTCTAATTTCATCAATCCAAATTCGACATGTGTTCTCAATTTGTTTTTTTAACTTTTCAACCATCACAAACTAGAAAAGTTTTCAAATTTGAAATTATCACATGACCTAAAATATCCGGTTATTACATCATTACCCCCTAAAAGAAATTTTATCCTGAAATTTAAATGAATTTACTTAAAAAATTATAGAAGACTTGTACATAGTGTTGTCTTATTTCTTTCTCGGGTTCCCAAGTGGCTTCTTCTATCCAATGATGCTGCCACCATACTTTGACTATGAGTATCAACTTATTTTTGAGCCTATGTTCCTCAGCTTCCAAAATTTGCAAAGGTTTCTCTAAATAAGATGTATCTTGATTAATTTGAACATCTTGCAAGTCAATTACCCAAGTTAGATCTGGAGTACACTTCCTTAGCATTAATAAATGGAAGACATCATGTACGTGCAACAACTATTGAGGTAATATTAACTTGTATGCTATCGAGCCAACTCTCTTATCAATCTGAAATGATCTCACAAATCTAGGGGCTAACTTCTCTTTTTTCCTAAACAAAAAATATGCCCATTCGAGATGATACCTATATAAAATTGAATCCCTTTCTTCAAACTCCCAGGGTATTCTTTTTTTGGTCTAAATAACTTTTCTATCTATTTTGAGCAATCTTAAGTTTTTCCTTTATGAGCTGTATCTTTTCTATAGTTACTTGGACAATCTCAGGCCCCAACAAATAACTTTCAGCCAACTTTGTGCAACATAAGGGTGATCTACATGGTCTTCCATAGAGTACTTCATAAGGCGCTATGCCAATGTTGAATTTGTAGCTATTGTTATAAGCAAACTCTACTAAAGGTAAATGGTTTGCCTAATTTCCTCTAAAGTCCAAGACATAGGCCCCCAACATGTCTTCCAAAATTTAGGTATTCTTTTCGATTGGTCATTTGTTTGAGGGTGAAATGCAGTGCTAAAATTCAATTGGGTGCCCATGACCCTTTGTAAACTCTGCTAAAATTGAGAAGTAAACTTATTATCCTTGTCAAACACTATAGACAATGGTATCCCATGTAGCCTCACAATCTCTTGTATATACAACTTAGCTAGAGAGTTAATGGAGTCAGTAGTCTTGATGGCTAGAAAATGAGCTGACTTAGTAAGGTGGTCCACAATCACCTAAACTCCATTTTTCTTGCTTTTAGTTCTTGGCAAGCCTATCATGAAAGTCCATAATGACATGATCCCACTTCCACTCAGGTATAGATAATGGTTATAATGGCCCTACAAGTTTCTATTGCTCAACTTTCATTTTCTGAAAAATCTAACAATTGGCTACATATCAAGCAATTTCTCTCTTCATCCTACTCCACTAGAATTATCTCTTTAAGTATTAGTACATTTTGCTACTCCCAGGGTGGATAGTATACTTTGCTCGATGAGCATCTACTAAAAGTTCATTTCTCAATTCCACTTTCCTCGGAACACACAATCTTCCTTTAAGTCTCATGCTCCTATCTACATGCATAGACCAATTTTTGTCTACTTTACCTTTTACCAACTGAGCTTTAACCTTTTCTAAAAGCTCATCATGAACTTGGGCCTCCACTATTTTTTTTTGGATAATCATTGGTTTGACCAACATTTTGTATAAGCATGGGCCTTGTCCTTCCCAACTAAGACATAACTCAAAATCCTCAATAATTACATACATCTCAAACTCTCTCAACCATAAGCTAGACAATTGACCATAGTTCTTTCCACTCAGGGCATCTACTACAACATTCACCTTTTTAGGATGGTAATGAAGAGCAAAATCATAATTTTCTAATGTCTCCATCTATCTCTGTGACCTAGAGTTCAAATCCTTTTGAGTGAATATGTATTTCAAACTCTTATGATCAAAGTATACCTCAAATTTCTCTCCATACAAATAATGTCTCCATGTCTTGAGGCCAAACACCACTATTGTAAGCTCCAAATCATGTGTTGGATAGTTATGTTCATGTGACTTTAATTGTCTTGAGGCACAAGCTATCGCCTTGCTATTGGAAACCTCGGATTACTTCGTTCCCATGTCCTGGATCTCGTAAGGTGCATGCATCAATCCTTAGGGATCTTTAGATCTAACGCAACAAAAAATAATGGCTTCAAAACCATTTTAGAATAAAGGCCTAGAGATTTGAAACTCATACTTGTGATATGGATGTTTCTAATTCAAAATCCATCCAATGAAGAACTTACCTGGAAAAACTAGAGAGTTTATCTCCTCATATTGCTACCCATGTGTGCGTTCCATGCGATTTCTATGCACATGGCCTGTGTGCATCTCGTGCGCTTCTTGTACAACAAAGATCTTTCACCCGATGACGTGAACCACAATCTTGGCACTCCAAAGTGTTGGATTTAGAATGGAGGAGCCTATGACTCTTTCTCTCTGGATGTGGAAGACAATTCTGACCAAAATTCATTTGGAAACCCTAACCATAAAGGAGTATTTATAGGGTTGCCCATTGGCTTAAGTGACCTAAGCCCATTAAG
>NC_048442.1:9895463-10039886 GCF_004353265.1 Vitis riparia | reverse complement strand
AAATGGCTAAATATCCATGTAATAGCTATTAATGTAATTTTGGTATAAATTGAGCCCGAGGAGCCTGTTCTGAGGGTGATGAACCTTTTGTAAAAGTTCAAAGGAAGTAAAATACAGAGCTTGAGCTCTACCTTACCTTATCACTTTGATTGTATTTTTCATTTACTTAGTTATGCACTCTCTAAGGAGCTTTCCCCAGAGAATGAGTAACTAAACCTTTTAGTTCCTTGGAGTTAAGGTTGCCGGGAAAGGTTCCAAGTACAAGAATCAGAAACTTTGTGGTTTCAGCTATGAATGAAGAGAAAATGTGTCCCATGAATGGTTTCTATGTTTTTAGTTAACTTAAAACACCTTGGAGTCACCTGGGCCAACACTTGGTAAGGCAAGTGATCTCTAACCATGGAGATGCACTAGTTTACCCCTTGCGAGCCTCTGGTAGGTGACTTAAAGGTAGGATTTTCTAGAATTGCCAACACTTGGTAAGCTTTTGGACTCTAAGGAGACATCCATTAGTTATCTCTTGCGAGCTTGTGAAAGGAAGTCCAAGGTTAAAGATCACCTTGAATGGTAAAGGCTAAGTGAGAGGCTTGAACCATTGCAAGTTGCATCAGTGAGAGAATTAAAGTTGAAATCCAATTAAGGGATGCATTTGTGCAGCACCTGTTAGAGAATTGACTTTATGTTAATTCTCTAATGTGGGGAATTGAACCAACTGACCGGAGCTATGCTATTGCATGAGGAACCTCCCCTGTAAACCTGAATCTCCAAGGAATGCTTTTCTTCTTAAGTAATTTTCATCACTTGCTGTGTTGTTAATCTAAGTCCAAACTTTTTTCAACCAAAGTTTGTGTTTTATTTCTTAAGCTAAACTTAAAATGAAACAGCACCAATTCACTTTGAATTGGTATCATTTTCAGCTTGGAAACCCTTCCCAGTGAACGATCCTAGAGCCACTATGCTATAGTAGCTTTTTCTTTGCTACCCTAGTTCATGGTGTTATAGGTTATAAATTTTGTTGATTACTCCCGCCATCAAGGAGCACCAGCTGGACACGAATCAGCTGAGACACCAATTAGGCATGAATCACATAGAAAACATAAATCTAGAGGATAAAGGTACATACCTTTGATCCGGATGTTCTTGGATCAATTCCAATCAATATAGATAACTCCAAAGTCATAATGGATCTCGTAAACACCATGATCTTCCGCTTGATAACTCTTCCTTGTGTCTAGGCACTGAGATGGTGGAAATCTCAAGGGTGGAGGCTAGGTTTCTCTCTTTAAACTGAAAAGGAGAATGACAAGACTTAGAAACCCTAACCCGGTATTTATAGGCTTCCTACTAGGCTTAAGTGACTTAAGCCCATCATGGGCTTGACTTACTTAATCTAGCCCAAAAAGATTGCAAATTGATTAATTAACCATACAAGGTCTAATTATCAATTAGCCCAGTCTAGAGATACCACTCACTATCCTTATGCAACCTTATATAATTACTAAAGTGCCCTTATGCACAAAAGTGAACTAAAAATCCATCTAACCCTCATAATCCATGCTAACAATGAATATGAGCTTAGAGTAGGGACCATTGGGACCTATAGGAGTACTAGCTCCCTTACATTCAAAATTTGAAATTGGCTCAATATCTCACTATTGAGACTTAATTGCACTCTAGTACCCTATGTATATTACAACGAGACACCAAATGCTTAGGTTCGTGACCTACTATCCATTGCATGCAGACTCTCCATGAACTGGTGTCTATAATCTAACAAGGTAGTGTTATCACCTATCAAGACTACCTCTCAAATCCTTAAGTTACATATCCCACTTATTATATGATCAAATGACAACATTATCTAGCTTCAAGGAGCATATGTCAAATTACACTAAAGGGATTACTATGGCCACAGATTTCATGATCATATGTCATTTGGATCACTCAAGGGGACACATTGCTTCAAGCCCATGAGATATCATGGTACCTCTATTGAGAATACCTGTTGCCACTAGCCTCCATCAACAGTGACCCAATCCATAGGGATATATGACCACTTTAGGGTCTCATCCATAGGTCAAATCTTTCTGTTGATTTTGGCATAGACTCAATATTCTCTCAAGGTTGAGAGTCATTACAGTATAGTAGTTTGGTGAATCATGATAGTTGATAGCCTTACGTCATGACTCATTGTAGGTCCTGTCCAGTGTGCATCACATACTCTAGTACGCTCACCATAGGAAACCCATCTCGATGGCCAAGACAAACCATCCTTTCAATTAGGAGGTGGTGCACTACAGTCTTTATTGGATTGCCTAAATCCATGAACCAACTATGGACAACTTATCTACTTACAAGGAACCCATGACTTGTATCTTCTTTACAACCCCTAATGTACCTAAGTCATGTACAATGTAAGAGACATGGGCTAAATGCACAAATCAGTGTCAATATATGAAAGAGATAGCAAAAGGATAGTTAAGTCTAACATTGTTACATCATGTCTTGCTTTTTGGGGCTTAATCTTAACAGAAACATCACTCTAGATTCAATAGCCCATAAAATCTATGATCACACATTTCACTCACTACAAGGTCCTAGCTTGGTGTTAAAAGGCTATTCAAGGCAACAAAAAACAAAATGCCACTACTCTTGTAAGACTTAAGTGGTTAGCAAAGGATCATAAAGGTGATCACGTATAGAGCTAATTGAAATAAGGGTCAGCCATCTTTTAGCCATGGTCTCAGTGTAAGAAACCCTGAATTACTCCGTTTCCATGTCTTGGATCTCATGGGCTGCATGCATCTATCCTTAGGACTCTCTAGATCTAATGTAATGGAAAATAATGGCTTTAAAAACCATTATAGAATAAAGATCTAGAGAAAAAGTGCTCATACTTGGATTTGAATGTTCCCAGATTAATTTCTTGCAGTAAAGAACATGCCTAGAAAAGTTCAAGAATCTATCCTCATGTTTCTACTCACATGCACATCTCATGCAATTCACGTGCATGCAACTTGTGCTCATATTGTGCAGTTCTCGTGCTTGCGACATGTGTGATTCCAATGCACTCTCTTACACCAAAGATCTTTCGCCCAATGAGTCTTCGTTGTGTCTAGGTACCAAGATAGTGGAGATCTCAAGGGTGGAGGCTAGGGTTTTCTCTATGGACCAAAGGGGAGAATGGCAAGACATGGAAATCCTAACCCTTAAAGGGGTATTTATAGGTTTTCTATTAGGCTTAAGTGACTTAAGGCTCCCATGGGCTTGGGTCACTTAATCTAATCTAAAAAGGTTGCTAATTGATTAATTAACAATACAAAACCCTAATTAATAAATTAGCTCAGTCTAGAGATACCACTCACTTATCCTTGTGTAATCTTATGTAATTACCAAAATGCCTTTATGCACAAAAGTGAACTAAAAACACATCCAACCATCATAAACCATGTCATTAAGGACTATGAGCTTGGAGTGAGGATTATTAGGACCCATTGGAGTACTAGCTCCCTTAGAATCAAATTCTGAAATTGACTCAACATCCCATTACAGATAGTCAACTGCACTCCAGTACCCTATGTATATTACAACGAGACACTAAGTTCTTGGGTTTATGAATCGGTGTTCATAATCTAACAAGGTAGTGCTATCACCTATCAAGATTGCCTCTCAAATCCTTGAGTTACATATCACAGTTATTATGTGATCAAATGACATACTCTAACTCAAAGGAGCATATGTCAAATTCTATTAAAAGAATTACCGTGGCCACAAATTTCATGATCACATGTCTTTTGGATCACCTAAGGGGATACACTATCTCAATCCCATGAGATATCATGGTGCCTCTATTGAGAATACATGTTGCCACCAGCCTCCATCAATAGTGACCCAATGACCACTTTAGGATCTCACCTATAAGTTAAAGCCTCCTGTTGATTTTGGCATAGACTCAATATCCTCTCAAGGTTAAGAGTCCATGTAGTATAATAGTTCGGTGAATCATGACAATTGATAGCCTTGTGTCACGATTCACTACAGGTCCTGTCCAGTGTGCGTCACATATACTAGTACACTCACCATGGGAAACCTATCTTGATGGTTAAGATAGACTGTCCCCCCAATTAGGTTGTGGTGCTCTATAGTCTCTACTAGAGTGTTCAAATCCATAAACTAACAATGGACAACTAATTTACTTACAAGGAACCCATGACTTGTATCTTTTGTGCAACTCCTAATGCACCTAAGTCATGTACAATGTAAAGACATGGGACGAATGCTTAAATCAATGTCATACACTAAAAAAATAGCAAGGGAATAGTTAAGTCTAACTTTGTTACATCATGTCTTGCTTTTAGGGGCTCAATCCTAACACTCAAACATAGTACTTCTTTAGCTAATCCACTTTGGTTGACTCTAAGGACTAATTTTCGTCCAAATCCATCAACCATGCAACTTCTTCTAGGGAAAATTATCTAATAAAGTAGGGTTCACTCCATTTAGGCTTGAAATTTCCATGAGGGTCTCCAACCAATCCTTCAAGAATCCTCAATACCAAATCACATTTCTGAAACTGTTTGGACTTGACTTGCTTTTTGAATGCATAGGCCATCTTTCACTAATAAGCATGGACATGGTCTACTAGACTCAATCTCTTCTCATCTAAGAGGCTAAGCTGATTAAAACAAGCTTGGGTGCACTCTACCTTAAATGTTTGCTGCTCTAGTGCTACCCTAAATGATCCAATCTGTATTTCAACAGGTAGCACTACCTCCATGTCGTATACCAAAGAATAAGATGCAACTCTCATAGAAGTGCAAAATGAGGTATGATATGCCTACAATGTGAAATGGAGTTTCTTTGACCAATCTTGAAAAGTCTTACGATCTTCCTCAAAATCCTATTGAGTTTTTATTCATGACCACTACTATCCCATTAGTTTGGGATTTGTAGGTAGACAATTAGTGGTATTAAAGGCCATATCTTTCTAATGAGGTATCAACCTCAACTCTGAAATGCACTCCTTTATTTGAGATCAACTCATGAGGGACTCCATAATGACAAATGATATGTGAACTAATAAAGTTGACAACTCTAGTTGTAGTTAGCTTGGCATACGAGGTTGCCTCCACCCACTTAATGAAGTAATCGATGGCAACAAGGATGAACTCATGGTTGTTAGAAGCTTTCAATGACATCTTCCCAATAATGTTCATGCCCCACACTGAAAATGGTCATGACGAGGTTAATGCATGCAAATCTAATGGTAGCATGTGAATGAGGTCACCATACATATGACACTTTAGACATCTCTGGATGAACTGATAGCAATTGTTCTCCATGGTTAACAAAAAAACCAATTCTCATGATCTTTCAAGCGAGCATGTGCCTTCCTATGTGCAATCCACAAACTCTAGCATGAAACTTGATTACTACTTAAAAAGTGCCATTTAATAGCTTGTAATTAACTCTTTTAAACACTTTTGAGTAGTAGTTATCACCTTTTAACCCAATTAACATATTAAGGACCCTTGCAATCAATTCTAATCAAATTGTGTTAAGTTTTGGTGTTTTGATAGCTTTTTGATCACCAAAGCAATCTGAGATTGAGGAGAGTTCTTTGGAATCCATGGCAAAGATGTCCGGACAGGGCATCCGGACACACCATCGGAGAGCGGCGGAACGTGGGCTGTGGCAGGCTGTCGGAATGACGTAGCAAGGCTCGCTCACTTTAGTCAATGATCCAGACAACATATCCGGATAGGATATGCTATCGTCCGAGGTGTGATGTTCGCGAATGCCGTGTGCTTCTCCCTGAGGGAGTCCGGATAGGGGAGCGTGCCACGTGTCCTCTTGGGGAATTCAGATGGAGTTGCTCTGGATAGCGATGCGCGCTCCGTGTCATCAGGGGGAGGGGTCCCTACACATTGCACACGCAGACGGTACCCCTTACAACGCGCGACATAGCTCATTCCACCCGGGGAAGAATTCTTTCCGGCCGATGTTTCACCTTTTCCTGATATCTTACATTCGGAATTCTGTCCGATCAGACATGTCCGGATCCTCTGATAGCGCTTACCCGGAGAGCATCCGCAGCCGACAATTCAGATTCCCTGGACATCTTGGCTCGTCAGACACTCGTGATTCGCCGGATCCATTTCCACCCAAAATCAAAAAGCAAACTCTGATAATACTGACGACCAAGTCTCCATTTTACACAGTGCAACGGAATTTCTCCTGAAGCTTCCTAATATTTTCGACCGACTTTTTGAGATATTTTGCTTTAGATATTTGATGTCTAAATCCCCAAACTCTCCTTGTAATCCACCTATCATAGGATTCCTTAGTCTTTAAGTAAGAATAAAGGGTGAATAACCTATTATATATAGTTTGTAATTTCCTTTACACAGAGGATGATATATTATGTAATCCGACGAGAGGAAGTAATATATTTTTACAGAGCACTTGCTTTGTTTTTCCTATATATTTTTGTTTTCTCGTTCTTTTTCTTTCTAGCCAATCAAACTCTGAGGATTTTTCCTCAGAGGATGAGAGGCTAGACTCTTCGTCTCTTGGAGTGAAGAACGCCGGGTAAGTTTCCACATGCATAAACTGGAAGTTTTGTTGTTTTAGTTTTTAATGAAGAGAAAGTGTGACCCGTTAATGGTTTTTATCTTTTTAGTTAACTTAAAACGCCTTTAAATCACCTGGGCCAACACTTGGTAAAGCAAGTGATCTCCGTCCATGGAGATGCACTAGTTTACCTCTTGCGAGCCTTTGGAAGGTGGTTTGAAGGTAGGATTTTCTAGAATAGCCAACACTTGGTCAGCCTTTGGACTCTAAGGAGACATCCATTAGTTATCTCTTGTGAGCTTGTGAAGGGAAATCCAAAGTTAAAGATCACCTTGAATGGCAAATGCTAGGTGAGAGGCACGAGCCATTGCAAGTTGCATCAGTGAGAGGGAATTAGTGTTTGAACCCATTAAGGGGAAGCATCTGTACCACACCGGTTAAAGAATTAACTATATGTTAATTCTCTAATACGAGGAAAAGAAACAAGTGATCGGAACTCTCCTTTTTGTATGAGGAACCTAAGCCTAGTGATCTAAACTCCAAGAAACACTTTTCTTTGTAAGTAAAATCAGTTACTATTTTTGGTTAGTTTAAAACCAAACCTTTTTCATTCAAACATCTTTATGTTTTCTTTTAAAGCTAACCTTGAAATGAAAAGGCACCAATTCATCTTTGAATTAATATCAATTGTGAAGTGAAAACCCATCCCAGTGAACGACCCTAGAGCCACTATGCTATGCTAGTTAAGGCTATCCTAGTACATGGTGTAATAGGTTATAAATTTTGTTGATTACTCCCTGAGGACCAAAATCAAGGGACACCAGCTGGACATGAATCAGCTGAGACACCAATTGGGAATGAATAAAACTCTCTCATCACTCAATCTGTAGAGGCTCGGTTTAAGCATAATAACAGGATACCATTAATTGAACATCTATACAATGACTCCCCACAAATCACAAATCTATTAGCTAATTGTCTTTATGCTTTCTTATCCTTAGCTAAAGCAACCTTAGGGTATGTGTCAAATCTAAGGAAGTGGTAGATATCATAGTACCAAGGCAGATCATCCTAGACTTTGTTCTCTCCAATCAAACAATAATAAGTAGGGGAAGTCCTCAATTTAATCAATAAAAGACAAATGACAACATCAACAAGAATATCCACTATGGAAGCTAAAGTAACTAAGGCATTCGTAAACTACTTCTACACTTTAGACAGATGTGTGTTAGGATAGAGCCCTTAAAAGCATGACATGATGTAATAAATTTAAAATTCATTATTTATTTAATGATGTTTTAATTTCACTTTTATCTATCCTTATTCCATGTATTATACTTTATGAGCTTTCTTGCCTGAATCTTTTGCATTGTACGTGACTTAGGTGCATTAGGAGTTGCACAGAAGATTTAAGTCATGGGTTCCTTGTAAATAGATAACTTGTTCACAACCGATTCATGGGTCTAGGCAACCCATTAGAAGTTGTAGTGCACCATCTCCTAATGGGAGGAATGGTTGGTCTTGGCTATCAAGATGGATTTCCCATGGTGAGTACACTAGTGTGTATGGTTACACATTGGATAAGACCTATGGTGAGTCATAACTTAAGGCTATCAAGTATTCATGACCTCATCAAGCTGCTTCATTGTGTTGTCTCACAACTTTAAGAGAATATTGAGCTTGTGCTAAAGTTAGCAGTGGCTTTAACCTATGGGTGAGATCGTAAGTTGATCATATATTCCCTATGCATTGGGTTATTATTGATGGAAGCTGGTAGCAATAGGTATTCTTAATAGAGGCACCATGATATCTCATGGGATTGAGACAGTGTGTCTTCTTGGATGATTCTAAAGAGGCGTGTTCATGGAAACTATGGTCATAGTAGTTTCTTAAGTGGAACTTGACATAGGCTCTTTGAGAGCTAAGACATGTCAGTTGAATGCACAATAGGAGGATCTATAACTCAAGGATAATAGGGGTAGTCTTGAAAGCCTGATAACTTTCACCTTGTCAGACTATGGACACCGGTTCATGGGGAGATTGAACACAATGGACAGTGAGTCACGGACCTGAACACGTAGTGTGTCATTGTTATTTATATACTGAAGTTTAGTTGATTCTTTATAGTGGGATGTTGAATCAACTTCAGAATTGATTATGAGGGAGCTAGTTATCTTATGGGTCCTAATGATCCCCATTCTAAGCTCATATACTTTGTTGACATGGATTATGAGGGTCAGATTGGCTCTAAGTTCAATTTTGTGAATAAGGGAGTTTTGGTAATTACGCAAGGTTGCACAAGGGTAAGTGAACAAGGTCTCTGGAATGGGCTAATTGATTAATTAGTAGACCCTATTATGTTAATTAATCAATTAGAACCCATTTTGGGCTAAATTAAGTGACCCAAGCCCATGTGGCTCAAGTCACTTAAGCCCAATTAGGAACCCTATAAATATCCCTTAGGGGTTAGGATTTCCATAACTTTTGTCTTCCATCATCCAGAGAGATAGAGAGCCATAGCCTCCACCCTCTTTTTCTTTCCACCGGAAGTGTACCAAGAACAAGATTGAGTCATCGAGCGGAAGATCATGGGTTTACGAGACTCCAACAACTTTAAGGTCATCTTCAACAATTGGAATTTAAGGTTTGGGAACATCCAAACCTAAAGGTTAGTACTTTTAACCCTAAAAGATCATTTTTTAAAAAAAAAAAAAAAAAATTGGTTTTACTTCTGTTGCTTAGATCTAAGATGCTAACAATGTGTATATCTCAACTCATCAAATCTCCCAACCAATAGCTCCAAATAAGCACCTCAAATTCACATCTGTAGTCTTCCAATCACCCTAAATCTATATAAATACAATGTTTGATTCACCAAACACCTTCATCTATCTCCCAAGCTCAAGAGCAGTCTTTAAACCAAGGATGCATGCCTCATACTCTATCTATGTTGTTCGTGGCAGAATAATATCAAAAAATACCAGATGAACTGATCTTGAGATATGGTCACCAAACAATACACCAATCCCATTCTCGGAGCTATTAGTAGCTCCATCAAAATACATGTTCCATCCTAAAAAGTTGGTCACAATAGAAATCTCCTCATCTGGAAAGTCATCATCAACTACTCTATTGTTAGATATCGAAAGTGAGGCCAAATGATCTATGACAATACTCCCCTTAATATAATTTTAAGAAACATACTAGATATCAAACTCAATCAACAATACTAACCTTCTCATTAGTCTACTGGTTAATGCGGATTTGTCAAATGAATATCTCAAGAGATTTAGGTGAGAAATCAAGTGTACAGAATACTCCGTCATATAATGCCTCAATCTCGAGGTAGCCCAAACTAATGCGAAACAAAAGGGCTCAATCATGACATGTCTCATCTCTAACTCGAGCATCCTCTTGCTCAAGTAATAAATAGCTCACTCATTCCTTAAATCATCAAGCTAAGAGACCATGTAACCCAAGGCAATGTTTGAAACTAATAAATATAAGAGTAGAGGATTGCCTGGTATAGATGTAATAAGATTGGAAGAAAAAAAATACTCTTTAATCATCTCAAAAGCTTGCTAACAATCCACATTGCAAATTATGGGCTAAATCTTCCTTGAGAATCCGAGATAGGTTCACAAATATCGGTTGATCAGGCAATAAATCTACTCCTATACTAAAATTTGCCCAAAAAGCCTCAGATCTATCACTTAGTCCTTAGGGAAGACATGTTTAAGATAGCTTGGATCTTGTTAGAATCCATTACTATACCTCTTTTATTGACTATGTACCCCAATTGCTTCCTAGAGGTCACATTGAATGTGCACCTCTTAGGGTTCAATCTCAATCTATATCTCCCAATCCTCTCAAAGAAGTGCCTTAAAGTGGCTAGATGACCTCCTCTATCTTAGGACTTTACATCAAGTAATCAACATACACCTCAACATCTTAATGCATCATGTCATGGAACAACATATTCACAACTCACTAGTAGGTGGTTCTTGCATTCATCAACCCAAACGACATCATTTTTTAGCAGTAGGTGCCCCACTTAATAATAAAAGAGGTCTTATCCATGTCCTCTAGAGCGATCAAGATCTTATTATACCCAAAAAAAACCATCCATGGAGGATAACATCAAATGACCCGTAGTACTATCAAGTAGCATGTCATTATGAGGAAGAAGAAAGTCATCTTTAGGACTCGCCTTATTGAGGTCTCAAAATTCCACACAACCTCTAACTCTATCATATTTTTTAGGAACAAGGATGACATTGGCTAGCCACTTAGGATACTTAACCATTGATAAGAATTTGACACTAAGTTGCTTCCGAATCTCTCATTTCACCTAAAGGCTCCATCAGGGGTGTAGTCTCCTTAGTCTCCACTAAACTGACATAAGGAAGTAAAGGTAGGCAATGTTATACAATGGAATGATCCAATTCTAGCAGATCCTCATATGACCATGCAAAAATATCTAAATATTTTTTATGTAATAGAATAAGGTCGACCATTTTATCTATAGACAATGAAGTACCAAACTGGAGCTCTCAAGGTTGATCCCTAGTATCAAAATCAATAGTCTTGAAATCCTCATCTATAGGCTCAACTCCATGACCCAAATTACCAAAAGGGGTATATGAATTTGAATCTGGTGACTGAGGCTCATCATTTGTGTCAAAAACATGTTAAGTGGATGGATGCTATGATAAGCTAAAAGAAAAATCATATGCATAATCAAAATGTTGGGATTGAGCCCTTAAAAGCAAGACATGATGTAACAAAGTTAAAATTAACTATCCATTTGCTATTCTTTTGATGTATTGACATTGATTTAAACATTTAGTCCAGTCTCTTACATTGTACATGAATAAGGTGCATTAGGAGTTGCATAGAAGATACAATTCATGGGTTCCTTGTAAGTAGATATGTTGTCCATAATTAGTTCATGGATTTGGGCAATCTAGTAGAAATTGTAGTGCACCACCTCCTAATTGGAGGGATGACTTGTCTTGGCCGTTGAGATAGGCTTCCCATGGTAAGTGCAATAGTGTATGTGATACACACTGGACAGGACTTACGGTGAATCATGACACAAGTCTATCAATTGTCACGATTCACCAAGTTACTATTCTACAGGGACTCTAAATCTTGAAAGGATATTGAGCTTGTGCCAAAATCAATATGAGGTTTTGACCTATAGGTGAGACCCTAAAGTGGTAATATATCCCTATGGATTAGGTCACTATTAATGGAGGCTGTTGGCAATAGGTATTCTCAATAGAGGCACCATGATATCTCATGGTATTGAGATAGTGTGTCCCCTTAGGTGATCCAAAGGATATGTGATCATAAAATCCGTGGCCACGATAATTTCTTTAGTGGAATTTGACATATGCTCCTTGGAGCTAAAGTATGTCATTTGATCACATAATAAGTGGGATATGTAACTCAAGGATTTAAGAAGTAATCTTGATAGGTGATAGCACTACCTTGTTAGATTACGAACACCAGTTCATGAGGAGTCTCCATGTAGTGGATAATAGGTCATAGACTTGAGCACTTGGTGTCTTGTTGTAATATACATAGGGTACTGAAGTGCAGTTGACTCTCTATAGTGGGATGTTGAGTCAATTTTAGAATTTGATTATGAAAATGCTAGTGCTCCTATGAATCCCAATGGTCCCTGTTTTGAGCTCATATTCCTTGATGACACGGTTTATGAGGTTTGGATGTGTTTCTAATTCACTTTTATGCATAAGGGCTTTTTGGTAATTATGTAAAGTTGCATAGGGATAAATGAGTGGTATCTTTAGACTGGGTTAATTCATTAATTAGCGCCCTTTATGGTTAATCAATCAATTAACAACCTTATTGGGCCTGATTAAGTGACCCAAGCCCATGGTGGGCTTAAGTCACTTAAGCCTAGTAAGAAGCCCTTTAGCGGTTATGGTTTCCATGTCTTGCCATACTTTCTTTCAGTCCAAAGAGAAAACCTAGCATCCACCCTTGATATTTTCATCATCTTAGTGCCTAAACATAAAAAAGAGTCATCGGGTAAAAGTTCATGGTGTCAAAAGATACTTTACAACTTTAGAGTAATCTACATCAATTGAAATCGATTCGGGAACATCCATATCAAAGGTATGTGACATTATTATCTAAATATATGTTTTCTATGGTATCCATATTGCTTTTGAATACATGTTTATCTATTATAATAGATTTAAAGAGCCTATGATAGATTTACATGCACCTTATGCAATTTAGGGCATGGATGAAGGGAAAAACTTGGATTTATCCATTTCCCAAACCCGGATCAGCTCAGGAACATGCATAACTATCCTATGCCTTTTCTAAATCCTATGCATAACAGAAAAATAATGTTTTTATACGTTAAAAGGATTCATAAAGTGCTAACAAAAATCATACCTCAAATTCATATGTTCCCAAATCAAATCCACATGGTGAAGATGAAGATTCAAAATCGCAGAAGTCTCATAAACCTGAAGTCTTCCACCCGATGACTCGAACCTTGATCTTGGCATACTTCTGGTAGGGAGGAAAAGAGAGTGAAGGCTATGGCTCTCTATCTCTCTGGATGGTGTAAGACAAAAGCTATGGAAACCCTAACCCCTATGGGGTATTTATAGGGTTCCTAAGTGGGCTTAAGTAACTTGAGCCCACATGGGCTTAGGTTACTTAATCTAGCCCAAAATGGGTTCTAATTAATTAATTAACCCAATAGGGCCGACTAATTAATAAATTAGCTCAATCTAGAGACCTGTTCACTTACCCCTATGTAAGCTTACGTAATTACCAAAATGCCCTTATGCACAAAGTAAACCTAGAGCTAATATGATCCTCATAACCTATGACAATAAGGTATATAAGATCAGAGCGAGGACCACTAGGACCCATAGGAATATTGGCTCCCTCAAAATCCAATTCTAAAGTTGATTCAACATCCCACTGCAGAGAATCAACTGAATTCTAATATCCTATGTAAATAACGAGAACCAAGTGCTCAGGTTCATGATCTACTATCCTTTGTGTTCAGCCTCCCCATGAACTAGTGTCCATAGTATAACAAGGTGAAAGCTATCAGACTTTCAAGACTACCTCTAGCATCCTTGAGTTACAGATCCTCTTACCGTGTGTTCAATTGACATATCTTAGCTCTCAAAGAGCCTATGTCAAATTCCGCTTAAGGAACTACTATGGCCATAGTTTTCATGAACACACCTCCTTAGGATCATCCAAGGGGACACATTGTCTCAATCCTAAGAGATATCATGGTGCCTCTATTGAGAATACTTATTACTACCAGATTCCATCAACAATGACCTAATCCATAGGGAATATACGATCAACTTACGATCTCACCCATAGGTCAAAGTCATTGCTAACTTTAGCAAAAGCTTAATATTCTCTCAAGGTTGAGAGAAAACACAATGAAGCAGCTTGGTGAGGTTATAACTACTTGATAGCCTTAAGTCATGACTCATCGTAGGTCATGTCTAATGTGTAACCATACACACTAGTGCACTCACCATGGGAAACCCATCCTGATAGCTAAGACCAACCATCCCTCCAATTAGGAAGTGGTGCACTACAACCTCTAATGGGTTGCCTAGACCCATGAACTGGTTGTGAACAAGTCATTTATTTGCAAGGAACCCATGACTTAGATCTTCTATGCAAAGATACAGACAAGAATGCTCATAAAATATAATACTAGGAATAAGGATAAACAAAAGTGAAACTAGAACATCATTAAATAAATAATGAATTCTAAATTTATTACCTCATATTATGCTTTTAATGGCTCTATCCTAACAATGGGAATAGAGTGATCTAGGGTTCCCAACTCTAATTACATAGAAGCTAGTTTAGGTAGAGCTAGCTATTCCTTATGAACTAACTTAGAAAAAGGAAAGAGTGGTGTATCAAGGTAGTATTAGATGGATCAGAAGACCAAGTGTTAATATTTGGATCTTTGGATAATGTGTTGTAATAGAAACACATGTCTATTACCATAGACTTTGATATTCTCTTTCTAGTTTGAAATGGTTATTTAGTGATAAGGATAGGTCAACTTTGACAAGTTGCTCTTAGAATTGTTATCAACGTCAGTATTGATATGATATTAGAGACCTTTCCATTTTTCTTCGGGATGGCTAAGGGGATTCTCAAATATTATAAGGTGTTTATATGGAAGTCAAAGGTTCTTTAGGTTCTTCTGCCAGGAATAAGGAGAACAACACTAAATAAGGAAAGTTCAAGATAAGGAATAATAGAGCAAACTCAGGGGCAAGTGGTTCATTTGTGACTTTTTAGGACACTAAAAAGGGAATGTCAAGTTTACCTAAAGGAAAAATGAAAATGTACATCATTTTCTTATTGTTAAGATTTAGTGGCGGATTTCACCATTTATGGTGGATAGATTCCAAGACCACTGTTTGTAAGTCTTTATTGTTAGGAACCTAGGATTACTTTGTTCCCATGCCCCGGATCTCGAAGGGTGCATGCATCTATCCTTAGGCGTTTCTAAATCTGTCACAATGGAAACATATGGCTATAAAAACCATTATTAACTATAGATCTAAAGAATAAAGCCACATACGTTTGATTCGGATGTTCTTAGATTGATTTCAATCGATGTAAATAACTCCAAAGTTGTAATGGACCTCATAAATGCCATGATATCTTCCGCCCGATGACTCTTCCTTGTGTCTAAGCATTGAAATGGTGGAGATCTCAAGGGTGGAGGCTAGGGTTCTCTCTTTGAACTATAGGGAGAAAATGGCAAGACATGGAACCCTAACCCCTAAAGGGGTATTTATAGGCTTCGTACTAGCCTTAAGTGACTTAAGCCCACCATAGGCTTAGGTCACTTAATGTAGCTAAAAAAGGTTTCTAATTGATTTATTAACCATACAAGACCCTAATTAATTAGTTAGCCCAGTCTAGATATGTCACTCACTTATCCTTATGCAACCTTACGTAGTTACCAAAACACCTTTATGCACAAAAGTGAACTAGAAACACATCCAACCCTCATAAATCATACCATCAAGGAATATGAGCTCAAAATGGGACTATTGGGACACATAGGAGTACTGGCTCCCTCATGATCAAATTCTGAAATTGGCTCATTGTTGAGTGTCAACTACACTCTAGTACCCTATGTATATTACAATGAGACACCAAGTGCTTGGGTCCGTGACTTACTATCCACTACATAAAGACTCTCCTTGAACTGGTGTCCATAATCTAACAAGGTAGTGCTATCACCTATCAAGATTACCTCTCAAATCCTTGAGTTACAAATCCCACTTATTATGTGATCAAATGACTTACTCTAACTCCAAAGAGAATATGTCAAAATCCATTAAAGGAATTACTATGGCCACGGATTTCATCACATGTCCTTTGGATCACCTAAGAGGAGACACTATCTCAATCTCATGAGATATCATGGTGCCTATATTGAGAATACCTCTTGCCACCAGCCTCCATTAATAGTGATCCAATATATAAGAATATATGACCACTTTAGGATCTCACCCATAGGTCAAAGAGTTCTGTTGACTTTTACATAGACTCAATATCTCTTCAAGGTTAAGAGTCCATATAGTATATTAGCTTAGGGAATCATAATAATCGATAACCTTATGTCATGATTCATCGTAAGTCCTGTCTAGTGTGCATCACATATACTAGTGCACTCACCATGGGAAACCCATCTTGACAGCTAAGACAAATCATCCCTCTAGTTAGGAGGTGATTCACTATAGTCTTTACTGTATTACCCAAATCCATGAACTGACTGTGGACAACTTATCTACTTACAAGGAACCCATGAATTTTATCTTCTATGCAACTCATAATGCAAAAAAGTGAGGTAAAATGTAAGAAAAATAGGTTGAATGCTCAGATCAATGTCAATACACTAAAAGGATAGCAAAAGGATATTTAAATCTAACTTTGTTACATCATTTCTTGCTTTTAAGGGCTCAATCCAAACACTTATAGGATATTGAAAAAATGAGAAGGTTAAATGATGGGATTATGCTTATCTTAGTTTCAAATGTAAGGTTAGTTGTGCAAGTTAGTGGGAGGTAATATTTTCTTCTTTTATATGTATTCCATTATCACTTTGCCAAGTGATGAGAATAGTCAATTCTTAGGATTAAACCTAGCACTAATTAAACATTTGGTATCTAGACCTAGGTCATATTAATCTAAATAGGATCCAAAGACTTGTAAAGTCTAGACTCTTTGATTCTAAAAGATCTTCTAGTTTATGAATCTTGCATAGATAGTAAAATGACCAAGAAGACTAGAGCCAAGGAATGTTTGGTGTTAGCGCATACTAACATGTATGCAATTTTTAGCGTCCATGCATGGGGAGGGTATGGGTATTTCATCACTTTTAATGATGATTACTCTAGGTTTGGATATGTACATCAAAAATCCGATGCCTTGGATACATTCATTGAGTTGAAGATGGGATCAGATAACCTATTGGGTATACATACCAAGTCACTTTGATTAGATTTAAGGCGATATGTCTAGTAAATTTCATTCTTCCCGTTGGAGCATGAGATTATTTCCCATTTATGTGCACTAAGGTCTCTATTGCAAAATGCAGAAGTGGAAAGAATATATCAAACTTGGATGGACATAGTGAGATGGATAGATTTCTCATCTTTTCCTAGATTCTTTTGCGGATATGTCTTATAGACTATGTAATACATTTTTTTTCTTAAGAGGTTTATAAGTTTATAGGATATCTAATAGGATTTTTAGGTTATTACCTTTATAGTCAAGATCATCAGAAGATATTTATTAACACAAATGTCAGATTTTTTTTATGAAGACTGTATGATAAGGAATAAGTCAAAGAATGATATAGATTTGAGGATATATTAAAAGATAGTCCCACACTGCATAGGATACTATGGATCTATATGGTTAAAGATATCATTCCTATGATTTCTAGTAAATTAATGCCTTATCATAGTGGGAGTTCTATATCCCACAAATTATGATGAAGCAATGAGCAGCGTTTGTGCTCACTCAAGGTAAAGAGCTATGAAGAGTTAGTAAGAATCTTTATATTCTAACATAGGTTGGGTTCCTATAAAAGCACCTAAAGGGATAAAACCCATAGGTGTAAGTTGGTCTACAAGAGAAAGATATGAGTAAATGGAAAGCTTGAGTATTATGAGGTTAAGTCTGTAGTTAAAGGTTATAGTTTGAAACTTTGCTTCAACTATGGAAAATATTTTCAATAGTGGTCATACTCAAATCCATCAAATTACTCCTATCTATTGTAGTGTGTTTAATTTATGAGATATAACAATCAAACATTTTCATAACAAAGGGCCTTATGTGTACAAGAAGGCATAGGGAAGTATGGTGATGCTCTAAGATCTTATAGATAGATGACAATCTACTCATTGGATATGATGTAGGGATATTGTCATCAATCAAGATCAATAATCTACTCAATTCTATATGAAAATCTAGATGAAGGTGCAATATATTCTTGGGGTTAAGGTCCTTTAGGACCGCAAGAATAAGAAAATTGTGTCATGTCACCTACATTGATGAGCATTTAGTCAAGTACATGATGCAAAACTCCAAGAAGGGTTTATTACTCTTTGGATTTAGAGTTGTCTTTCTTAGGATCAAGGTCTTTGGACATCTGTAAAGAGAGATTGCATTAAGGTGGTATCCAATGGCTCTATAATGGATAGCCTTAACTATGTGATGTTATGTGCTAGACCAAATGTTTGCTTTATTACAAGAATAGTGAGTGGATATTAGTCCATTTCCTTATTAGAGCTTTGGGTAGATGTCAAACATATAATCAAGTGTCTGTGGAGAACGAGGGATTATATGCTTGTGAGTCTTTGCAATGAGTTGGTATTCATTTCATACTAGGAATTGGACTTTTAGTCTAATAAGGAGTCTCGTAGGTCTATCTTTAGATATGTATAAACTCTATTGGTTTTTGTTTCTTTTATAGCAACAAAAAGAAGCCTTTTAGCTTATGGGTAGTTCCCCTGGCTATATCATCTAAAATACTATTAAGTGATAATAGTGGGACGGTGGCATAGTCTAAACAACTAAAGTACCACTAGAAGAGGAAATGTTACCTTTATATGAGATAGTATACAGAGGTGATGAGACTATAGAAAGGAAGTTCCCAGTTTTCTTTTGGGGCTAACTAGTACGAGTTTGTTAGGATTAAGCCCTTAAAAGCAACACATGATGTAACAAAGTTAGACTTAACTATCTCCTTGCTATTCCTTTGGTGTATTGACATTGATTTGAGCATTCGGTCCATGTCTCTTACATTGTACATGACTTAGGTGCATTAGTTGTCACACATAAGATACAAGTCATGGGTTCCTTGTAAGTAGATAAGTTGTTCGCAATTAGTTCATGGATTTGGGCAATCTAGTAGAGACTATAGTGCAATACCTCCTAATTGGAGGGATGACTTATCTTGGTCGTTGATATAGGTTTCCCATGGTGAGTGCACTAGTATATATGTTTGTATTAGTTCATATCTTAAATATATAGTTAACACAAAATTTTTAATAATTTATAATTTAAGAATGAATAATGATTAAACATATTTCTCAATACCGGGCAATGCTAAAATTTATTATGATACAAAAAAGTATAAAAATTAGTATAGAACATTATACTTGTTAAAAAAAAAATTATTATGTTCCTTCATATTTTATACGATTATTTTTTTTTTTTAAAAAAAGAAGAAGTAGATTTCCTTATCTATACTTAATAATTCTAAAAATAATATTTTTTTTGAAAAATTATTTAAAAATTTATTTTTTTCACTTGTAGAAAGAATATGGAGTGATGGAGGATGATGTACTGCTATTGATTACTTAGATCAATAGTGGCATAACCAAAGTTGATCATACAAGAAAAGTGAAAGTGGTAGAGATTTTCTTAGTAACTACATAAGGAGGGTGAATGAGGGATTGTTTAAGAGTAGAGGAGAAAAAGAAAAGAAAATTTGATAGCATAAAAAAATTATTATTTGTAGACAATTTCAAATTTTGATTTTGAGTCTTATGGAGAAAAAAAATTAAAGAAAAAGTCACTTTTATGGTTTTTTTTTTTTTAAATGATATATTATCAACCATTGTATGGTCATTATACCTAAAATTAAACACAGAGTCTAGGCTTTGTCTTATGTTCTTAGGTTAACCTAATAACAACCTAATTATATTATAAGATCATGTGGTATGACTTTTATTCAATTTTTTATTTATTTTTTATACTTGTATAGTTTCAAAGATGGGTCAACTTCTCCCAATCACATTAGGCCTAGCAAGAGAGGAACTATTATTCCATAACTAAAAACACCAAACTCAACCAAAGGCCTTACTTCAAAGATTTTTTTTTTTTTAAAAAAAAAAAAAATTTACTTCCATAGTTTGAGGTAAGAGTTGCAAACATAAGAAAACTCAAACCAACACGAAAGAATAAAGTATATGTTTAACATAAATAAGTTTAGGTCAAAATTTGGTTAACCCATTAAGCATGATTAAACAACTTGTCATGTTATAGTCAACTCACCTACAATAAGCATGTTACACACATGAAACCCTAATTTAGATATATAAATATCATGGTTTCACTTTTAAACCTAGGTTTTCTCTCTTGGTTCTTACACTCTCCATAGTCGCATTTCACAATTCTCATCCTCTCAACACAACAATCATCTCACTATGGGTTTTCTCTTGGTTGACCCTTAAGAACATACATCTAAAGCCTCTCTTATCACTATCATTATGGTTAGGAATAGAGGTTTGTTCATTTACACATTTCTTTTATTTTCTTTTATCATTTTAGGTATTTTCACTTCTTCTTACTAGATTTTGTTGGATGATTAGGGTTTGATAACTTTTCTTAATTGCGTTCAATTTTCATGTGAAGGGCTATAAGCCCCTTTCACGCAAGTAAGCCTTTTAGGCTTAAGTCGATAAAGGATTGTGAAGGGTTTGGGTATCAATCTGTTAAGGGCTCTTATCATAGAGATTTATTATTGATGAAAATTAAGGGATTTGATTATTTCTTTATGATGAAAATCTAGGATGTTGATTATTTCTTTTTAGGGTTATTTTGGCTTTATAATTGAATTTGTCAAGATGATAATGTCCATAGTTATTTATGATTTATGTATTTGAGATTTTCATGCATTATTTTCAACTAGGTGTTGTAAAGAATACTTTTATGCTCTATATAGTCTAAGAGAAGTTAACTAAATAAAGAAGAAATGCAAAATTTGAATTTTAGGAATTATTTTTGTTTGCAAGGGATAAGGAATATTTTTAGGTTTGAAAGCATTTTTATTTTTATTTTTTATTTCCCCATCTTCCTTAAGAGACAATATTAAGGGCATGAAAGTAAGAAATATTGTATGGAATTTTGGATCGCAAAATTTATTGTTCAGAAGGCTAAGATCCATTTTTTTTTTAATCTTTGATAGAAAATAAATGAAGAAGGGTGCATGATTTAATCAAACATATGTTATATTATGAATCTAGACTCAAATTTTGAAAAAGGAATGCTATAGAATACTCATAAACTATATTATATATGAATAATATCTAAAACTTCTTGTCGTTCAATTATTACCTTATCTTTGCAAGAATTTTTTTTTTTGTAAGTACAATGAAACTGATAATTATCTAAGCAAAAGCATTGAATAGGCCAAAAACCACAAACCCAATTTATTGTGAAGATTTTTAAATTTTGAAATTTTTACTTTTACTATGCAAGAACTTGAAGACTTAAACCTTTGAGGAAGTGAAGATTGAAGCCTCCAATGTGGCTTTCTTTTTCTAAAATTTCTTTTGGACCACTCTTTCCCTATTTATAGAGGTTAGTAAGATAATGATCTATTTACTATTAACTTTTTGAAAATTATCTTTAGGTGACTAGAAGAAATGTCAAGTACCAAAATCATTGTCTCTTAATTCTTTAAATAATTGTTCCTTAACTTATAAGGATAATTAGAAAAATTTCTCTCTATTAAAATACCTAGAACTGAATGTAAAAAGTAATTTCCATAACCATTTATGGGTTCCTTGTAATAGATCACACTACATCATTCAAACAAAATGTAAGTCTAATATGTTTGCGATTGAAAGTGCAGTAATCTATGTAAAGGAGGTAAAAAAAAAAAAAAAAAAAAAAAAAGTAGATCAACAATTTATCATTGTACCTATTAGATAAAATGTTTCCCTATAAAAATTTAGACTAATTCTATACTTTGGCGTTTTATTTGTTGGCTTGTCTAATAAGGGATAAAGAGTAGGAAAAATAGAGCAATTAAAAGTTTTCGATTGTATAGAACATGTGGAAAGTAAAACTTTTATTTTGCTAAGCTTTTTTCAATAATTTTATGGTATTTTATATAAACATTTTAAATGTTAAATTACTTTTTCAATAAAAAATTTATTTCTTAATTTTATGATATGAAATCAACCACTTTTTTAAGCTATAGGAAGACATGCATGAGAAATTTTTTTTTAATGGGACTTAAAATATGGAAGCACCTGTTTACGATGTTTAATATATTTCCTACTTTCTTGAATGACAATGCTCATATTATACCAATTTTTTAAAAAAAAATTTTAAAAATTTTATTTTTTGTGATAGGTGTTAATAAATTTCATATCTTAAAAATTATGTTTAGTTCAACTTTTGTCATTTCATTGATTGTGAATTTGTATTTACATTGCATTCCAATTGTATATGTGTTTCTTGGTTTCTAATTACATGGTAGGTTTTCATATATGAGCTTAGAATTTACTTGTTCTTTTATATAAAAAAGTTAATCTCAATACAAAATCATATTGGCATTACCTATTTTTTTAAGTCTCCATCATATTAATCCTAACAACTATAGGTTTGATCCTAAACATCCTTAACTTAATTGTAGGAGAAGGTTTTTTTCCATGAAAATTAATAGTTGTAATGAACCAAAGTTTCATAAAATATATGAAAACCATCATTTTTCTGTGGTATTCACTATTCATTATAAATCTCATTTCATAACTAAAAGTAATATGAGGTGCAATGTAAAAACATGCAAGACTATTTTGTTAGTTCAATTGGATATATAGTTTGAGTTTGAAATTTTGTTCCATTCATCCTAGCTTAGAATTTTTCTAGTTTTATGTGTCTTAATCTCCATTGAAGACTCAAGATTGTTGTGTAATAAAATGAAATGACGCAGATAAGTATAGAGAAGTCCAGGAAAGCCTAACTAGGTTCAATTATGGCATGAAGTGGACATTCGGTTTTAAAATTGAGTGTAAATGTTTAAAAAATAAATGTTTTTAAAGCTCTTGGAGTACTCAAGAGCAACTTGGAAGGGCGCTTGGATGCTCAAGCTCTTGTAAGGGCGCTTAAGTGCTTGTAATAAAATTTTTAACTTGAGCAATTCTTTTTTGTTTCATATTTTTAATCGGTTTTATTTCTAAAAACAAATTAGATTCTATTCACCAGGTTTTTATCCTATAAATACCATGCTAAGAAGTTTTTATTTTATTTTTTTATTATGCCAACATTGAAAAAAAAAATCATATGAGCACTCCCCACATTCAAAACTCTCAAGAAGTTCATCTTCATATTCCTTGGGTTGAGAGAGATCTATATCATCGTAGGCTTTGAGGTAAAGTCCATTGGGAGCACTTGTGGTGCTATGTTACAAATGTGAAGGCCATAGGTACTTGGAAGAAAGGCTTAGGGATAACATTAGGATAACATTTGTGATGTAAAACTATGTATTGTTCTTTCAATAGTGGATTTGTAATTTACAGTTTTTGACCCATGGTTATTACATTGGCATAGTTTTCAAGAGACTATAGGTGGTTTTTTGCATGAAAAATCATTGTCTCTTGGTTCAATTGATTTCTTTTTCTAATTTCTAAATATTAAAGATGAATTAAATTTAAAAGAATTTGGGTTAAAAGAAGTAAACACCTATTTGCCCTTCTCTAGGTACATCTTAACCTAGATCACCAAACTTTAGTATTTCATTTATGAAAAGTTAAGAGTACGTTTTTTTATGTTTATAATTTTTTTCTAAAACAATATAGTAGCTAACTCTACTCATATCAAGTGGTGCTTATTTGATCCTTGATGTTTGTTCTAACTTGTAGCATAACCAAATGGATGGAGGAAAACCATGAGAAAATGAAGATTGAGAAGTGGTTTTTGGAATACAAAGTAGTTAAGAGACAAGGTTATGGTAACAATTATTCAAATAAGTGGAGTTGGATCAATTTTGTGCATATATTATGGTATGACCTTTACCTTCTTTTTTTCTTTTTTTCTTTGCATAGCTAGTACTAAAGTTTTTCTCTTCTATCAAAGAGATTCTCACATTAAGAACTTTTTTTTTTTTTTTTTTTCTGAGTAATGCATACCTTTCCTTTAATATTGGTTTTTTTTTTTTTAATTTTTTTATTTTATCTTAGAAAAACATTATCGAAGGTAACCATACTTAAAGTATGAATGCAAAATATAGTTAAAGTATGAATACAAAATATAGTTGTTATGCATTCATACAATGCCAACTATTATCATTAAGCTCTATTGAAGAGGAGAAAAGAGTTTTATTTTGAGTCAAACATATACTAGGTACCAGCCTCTTACCTTTCACTCATAATATGTTATAGGTAGATAGGGATATCAAATTATTTGTTCTTACTCAAATAAGCACTCTTTGGAGTTTAATTATTAAATGATTATAACTTTCAAAGTTGGGTGTGGCTATATTAAGTCATGGGTAAAATTATTGTCTTCCTCTTATCATTTAAGGTTTAGCCTCTTGAAGAATTAACTCATTGAGTAGCCTTTCAAGTTCCTAATAGATGTTGTAAATCAGTCAAATGCGACTCCTATAACTACTATAACCCTCTATTTTGATGTTTAGTATTTAATTATAAACGAATAATTTATGTTGCTTCAACATTTTATTCATGCCAATACTAAACATATGTTAGTCAACATAATCGTGCTCTACATGGGTTCTCTCACATTTTCTCACAAATTTTCTAGGGAAAAATCTATCATTTATTGCTTGAAAGCCACCTTAATCCTTTAAAAGTTGGTGGTTGCCTTGATTTGAATCCAAACATTGGATTTGATCTTAATTACATTCACAGAACAAAAAATATAGAGATTACAATAAGAAAACCCTTATTTTCTCAAAATGAGCTTCAAAATCATAATATAAATATTAATGAATTCCATTTATTCTTACATGATCATATCACATTCTTAAGGGCTCTATCCAAACAAGATCTAGTATCCCTAAGAAGTTAGATTCATACATCCTATTAATCTAGGGCATGGAAGATTTTTCAGATATTTAAATAAACCTTAGATTAGGGAAAGTATGATTTGATCTATTCTAGGAATACTCATTGTTGTTTTTCATAGTTTTCATTTATTCCATTGCCTAAGAAATTAATGCATGAAATCTCTTTATTGAATTTCTATTATAATAGATTGGGTTGTGAGCTCCATTTGAAGAGCATAGGTTTTTAATTAATTTTTTTTAAAAAAAAATTTCCATATGAGTAAATTATTCAATATATGCTATGCTATATAAAAAATTTCAAGCAATTACTCATTGACTTACTCCATTTTCAAATTTAGGCTTTAGTGTCAAATGTTAACATGTTCGTATTTTCAATAGTCAAGTGTTTAGTGTAAAATATCTCAAAGATATTTTAAAAAGTTTTTAAATTTTCTACATTTAAGAATCTTTTAGTGCTAGAATTAATTCACATAGTTCTAGTTTCATGTAAACTTCTTATTCATACCTCTATCATATATTTAACTAGTCTTCAATAGTTGTAGTTCCTTTTAACAATCTATATTCTTGGTAAGAGTTGTCATTTTGTGTTGCAACCAATATTCATACTAGACATTCTATTTTAGTGACAATATTGAATAATTGAACTACCATTTTTATGGATTTTATTATTTCAACTTGCAATGGGAATCTCATATGTTATAGTGTGTTTGAATTGTTGCTTCAAGGTAGATAGTATTTTAGTCTTTCCCATACCTACTAAGATTATGTTTCTTTTAAGAGGCTAAACATATTTAAATGTGTGTTTTATGTTTGCATATTTGGTGCCCATGGCTCTGCATATTTTTTTAAAATGGAAAAGTTTATTTCTTTATTTGTTTTTTTTTAATTCATATCATATATAAATTTCTTGTTTATATTTTTCTTATGATGATAAATGATTTATTTCTTTCTTATTTTCATGATGTAGGATTGTTTCTCATGGTTACTAAATACAATGTCATGAGTGGAGTCAGAAATAGGTATGGTTTTTTCATTTTCCATTTTATTAATAATTTATCTCAAAATATATGGTAATGGTCCTTACAGATTATTTAGGGACATACATTTATAAACCAAAATATGAAATCATTAAATGTTGTTCTTTTATTTAGTTATCTTACATAAGTTGTTTGGAAGAAAAAAGAATTTTTGTAGTACATTTTTTAATTTCTTATTTATGATGAAAGGAATGATATTTCTAAATAATTTCTTTTGTTCAATGTACATTTTTTAATTTTAGAAAGTAATGGTGGAGCCATTGATCTCATTACTTTTGCATTTTAGAAGATTGACCTATATAGTGTTAGATTAATTGACATTAACTTGTTATTTATATTATAATGAATTCATGCATCTAGTTGCATGTATGAAAATATAAGCCACGGTAGAGTTAGAGGCATGACATCCTTATAAATATTTTTAGTAATGGTAGTATCTTTAAATGATGGAATTAAATCAATCACCATAAACAACTCAAATCAATGTGGTTCGAAGTGTGGTTTACAACTGTGGGTAAGCACAACTGATTATATCTTTCAGCTCGCTCTCAAAGTGTGGTTTTTTTCATTTTTCTTCATGAATGTAAAATCTATGGTCTCATTTCAACATTTTTTATTCTAATTTTAATTTTGATAACTAACCCTATCACTTGTACCCCATTTTGTTTCAGGTTAAATTCCCAAGAATAAGTTTAAAGGGGATTTACACAACTATTCTCGAGAAAGGCAATGAAACTATATCAGTTGCATACATAATGTATGCACTTCATCATCTATTTAGACGCAATATGTGCTTTTGGGTAGAGAATGTGTCATATAACTTAGGCTATTTAATTCATGGGAACAAGCTTGCTGTGATGCCATTTGTTGCAACCTGACCAAGCTATAAGTGCCAAGGAATGTGCCATAAATGTTGCAATTAAGTATGCAAATTCCTTGCACATAAATATATTCAAATAAAAACTACTTTTACTCAAACTAGTATAAGTAGGGTGAACAAGTGTTCCAGTCATTCAACCTTATGTGGCTTGCATTCTTAAATGTTGTTTTAGGTTGTTAAACTCTATATTATAGAAAATTTCCTTACAACCATCAATTTTTAAGAATCAATCTATTAACCCCTAAAATCCATTCACAAATTCTACCACTTCATTATATTCAACCCTTTAATTATGTCTCTTTTATAGGACATCAAGTTCTTTCGATTATTTTTACTTTAAGTTAAGCTATATAGTTGGGGACATTTTACACTAGAAATAATTGAGCTTATCAAATTTTTGGCATGGTTATAGGCACCTGAAAGAAAAAATGATAGAATTTCTAGGAGTTTTATTTTTAGTTTTGATCATCACCACAAATTCATTTTGTTTAATTCTTTTGTTAATTTTTATTTAGTATTTAGTTTATTTGTAATATTTTTTATTATTTTTGTTTTAATTTTTTGAGGTTGGATTATTATTGTTGCTTGTTCATAAACATTGCATATTTTTTGTATAGTTAGATAAGCCTAATGGGACTAAGGATAATACAAGACGTTGAATCTTTTGATCCATGAAAACCCCCATCAATCCATCGAAAATGGATGAGGACAATGAAGAGACTAAAGGAAAACACTAATCCCAAATTTGAACACATAGAAGACTATTTGGAACAACTAAAAGCTAGTATACCCTCTTTAATTGTCACACCTTACAATATCCAATTCTTCTATGTTGAATGGGAAATTATCAAATTATAATTGCAAGTCAAAAAACAATATAGGTGTCTTCCAACTAAAAATTTCCATTCACATTGAAGGTTAAGGGGAAGTTAAGGCTCAATAATCTTAAATCTTCAACTATATAAACATCAGTTAAAATACAAATGATGTCCTTGAAAAGATACTTTCCCTTCAAATGTACAATGAATTTTAGAAAGAAATTTATGATGTTGACTACAATGATAATATGTCAAGACATGATTAAAAGGAATGATATTAGGAATTGATCAGGTCAATCATAGATTTGAACCATGGTACTTGGTGAACTTCTTTTAGAATAGGTTAACTCGAAAAATACACAATTTTTTTTTAAACATGTGCAATGAAAAGTTTATGAACAATGACCCTAAAGAAGCCTACCACTTCTTTTTATAGTTAGATGAAAGTTTCAAAGCTTAGTTTTCTTATTCACCTTAGTACATATGAATGACCAAATAAGCAATAGTTAGTGGCTTGGGAGGATATTAGTTTAAGCTAAGGAAATTGGTGTTGGTTACCCTTTAGGTGGTTTGAAAAAAAAAATATAGAGGCAAATAGTTTCAAAAATGAAATCTAAAATCAAAAGTTAATTTCACTCTTAGTATTAAAAAAGTTGCATGTGTGCTTTGTGATAACACTTCATACATGACCCACTTCACCCCCACAACCTAGGACTAAAGGAAAAGGCATTAATGTTGTAGGCATTCAAAATATCTTACTAGAACTCTCTTTTTGAAGACATGTATTCAAGGGGAAATCAACACGAGCTAAATCGAATGAAGAGGGAAAAAGATGTACAAAGAAAACTATTTTTCCACCATATTTCCAATGGTGGGAGATGCCATCAATCTTAATCATAACTCACCTAATGGGTTAAGCTGATAGATGATCCAACACTGGTCTTTTAATTTCTATTCAACTTTAAACTGAGCATATCCTCATTAAAAGGTTAACTAGTTTTGTATTGTGTTTCTAATATAAGAACCCAAGCTACCAATCCCATGTCTTGTTAATTTTATGAGCAATTTTATAGGTGATTATAGAGCCATGTGGATTGAGGAAAAAATGGACTTTAATGTCAAGTTGTAATTAAAAATAGCAGGAATATGATAAGGATTGGTTTTCTACTTTTGTTTCTTATATATATGACTTTAAGCCTTATAAAACATACTTAAGGCATCATCAACAATAAAACCATAAGTAGAGATGTACTTAATTCACAACCAATCATTTAAATTTGTAACAAATTTTACTTGTAGGATAAATCTTACAAAAGTCACCTCACTAGAAATAAAATCCCTAGCTCAACTACTACTCACACTAAGTGAAGGAAAGTCCATAATATAAGACTAGTAAGCACAAATTTATTTGCGAGAGAAAATCTTACAAATGATATTTAAGCTAAGCTTCAACAAAATAAATAGAACATTACACCCTTAAATATCTGAAAGCCTAATTTATACTAAGCTTAAAATGGATTTGTAAAATTAGAGAAGTGGAAAGGACAAAAACCATACAATGTAGATTCAATCTCTTCTTTTTAGTTCAAAAATGGGGTTTATAGTCCCAAACATGGTTCCTTGATTTTGATGATGTGTTGTCAATGTGTTAGTAGGGAATCCATAAAAAAAAAAAAAAAAAAAAAACACAATTTACAATTTTTTTTTCACATGGATATGAAAGGTGCTTTAGATGTTGATTGAATTTATAAAGGGTTTCGTCTTAAATGGATAAAAAGGAAATCTGATCAACATGAATTTCAGTCAAAGATTAGACAACAATTTAGGTGGATTAGTGTTGATCAGAACTTGAATTCTTTAAACAAAACTTACTTATCATATTCACTAAAAGTTTAAAAGAATTCCATATGATTTTGCATTTCTTTGTACAATAAACACACCAAAATTTTGTCATTCACTATATGAAAAATTATCAAACTTGACATTAGATTCAAGAAACCCTTAAAACCATCTACTAAGGCAACAAAATATCATCAAAGTTACGCATGCCAAGCTAACCTCAATATGACTAGTTATAGTGTGGAATTAACACAAGAACAACTCAAAATAGTGCCCAAAGTATGCCATAGGAGGCAATTCAATGTGTTTGTAACAACTCTCTCCAACCCACTATTACTTCTCATTCTGCTTTATTCCTTAAAACTCAGGATATCTCATTATCTTATATGACAATTAACAACCCCACATAAATGCATACTTCAATCTATAATAAATGAAAAGTTTTATAATATTCTAAATTTTGCATTATATTAATGCAAGATTGAATTTAGAACCTTAAATTTTAAAAATAATAACAAAATTGTAAGATTTTAATTAATTACAAGGAACAGCTTGCATGACAAATAAAATTAAAAGCATTAAATTAATTTGATTTTATGTATATGTGTGTAATTTAGAGTTTCATATTCACAACTTGTAGATATCAAGAGAAAGGAAAGAATATAGTTTTTTACTCAATTAATTATTTACATTTTATCAGTATGGTTCAAATAAATTTGAATAATTTTAAAACTCCTTTCTAGTTTCTTAAGGACAACCGAGATATGTAGAATAGATATCACAAAGGTAATGAAGTAGAGTAGGTAGTTCTTCATCTTTGTGAGGTACTAAATAATTGACCACATGAATTGACATTAGGGCATCACTACTAAGAAACATGTTCCCATAAATCTAACAATCATAATGGGATGCAACACCCATGCTTAGGAAGAAAGATGACTTATATTTTTAGCATAAACAAGAGAAAGATAGTTTTATACAAATAACCATGAGAAATAAAAAAATTGATGTTTTTAGACCATGAAATTTTGTTGGCTCAATTAATGTTTACTATTCTCTTTTAAAAATTATGATACCATTAATTATAATGCATATGGAGTAAGAAATTTTACAAAATGGATAATAAGAAACACCAAAATAAAATATGAATAAAACTATATTAGTATGATAAATGAATTTATAGTATAATTGTTTTACAAAACTTTTTTAAAGATATCTACATTAATCACTTGAATGGAATCTTTCTCAGGTAAAGGGTGTAAATCTATTTTTATGATGCAATGGTCTTAGTGCATGATGTTTTTCAAAAGAGGAAATTGTAGCTGGTTTCCCTTATTTTATTTTATTTTTTTACTTTTAAATTATTCTTTTATTTATTATGTCCATTTTCACTTGGACTTATTTTGTTTAGGCAATTAGGCACATATTTACCCAATTGATGAGTTTCACTTCATCATATCTAAGTATCTCTTTCAGGTGGCATGAAACATTTTTTCAATGATAAAGACTTTGATTGCAACATATGCCTAGATGGAGGGACCTTGCTATGTTATGGTTAATTATGCTCAAGGGTATTTCACAAAGGTGGATATCTCTCTTTTATTCACTAACTTGGGTGTTATTGTTATTATCCATCGAAAGCCTTGTTATTTCATGTAAAAAGGGAATGAAACATGAAATTAGATATATCCATGTGCCTTTGATTGAAATCACATAGCATGACTTGGTTAGAATGAGAAAAAAAAAAGACATAACATATGAAGATACTAAGTTTGACACTTTTTCCTCTATCATCTTTTTCTCTATTTCTATTTATGCTTGTATATTATTTTATTCTATACAATTATATGAATTAAACTAGTGAAAAGTAACAGTAAAGAAGTGAAACTACTCAAGCCATTTTTTCCACTATATTTGGCTCAATATGTTTGTCAATCAATGTGCTCTACAACACTATTTGATTCTTTTCTCCTTCAATCATTGCATTATGATAACATAGCAAATCAACATTAAATAGTTTGACATAGTTTTCCATTTGTGATTTTCAATAATGTCTTGCTATTTGATTTTAGGGTTTTGATAATGGTAAATATCATATCTTTAAAATATAAGGATTTTTTTTGGTACATCTCATTTATCATTTCCTTATTTTTCCTTGACATAATTGCACATAACTATTGTATTTTCATTTTCTTATAATAACTAGCTTAATGTACTTTTTAAACTATATGTCTATTCAACTTTCATCTAATTGAATGTAATTTTATTTCACATTACATGTACTCATTTTTTTTTTTTCATCATCGACCATGCAAGATTCTAGACATTTTTAAAATTACATTCCTTTTAAGTGGGTTAACTGCTAATTTTCTTTATTGTAGAATGTGTGTCAAAGACAAACATCCGTAAAGGTGAGTGGTTCTACAAATTTTGCAATAATATATTGTAGAAGTAGAATACAATGACAATGATGTAGTTGTAGGAAGGGTAGCACATGTGGACACATGCAGTGTAAAGAATTGTGAATTGATGTGAAAAACTCAAGTCGATGAAATAGGAAGATGTGCCTTGTTCAGGTGTGTCTAAATATTTTTTTAAACTTGATTTACATAGTTAGAAGCTTTAGTATATATTTTAGCCTTTTTTTAGTTTGAGCTTAATCTATGTATAAATAGTTACTAGCCTTGTGAAAAATTTGATATCAGATACTTCCACTCTTCTACCATAAGATAGGCTTACACAGACATCCTTTTTTTTTTTTCAAATCTTCCTTACTTTTCTTATTTTTGAGAAATGTATACTACATTGAAAGACTAACTTCTCATCTTTTTTTTTAGTGTCTAATTTATTATTCATTTGATGTATACAAAAAATACAATTTTAGTAAATCCAAATTTGGTTTTCACACTATTGTGCTTTATAATTAGGTAATCAATACTCCATATAATTGTCATTGTTTTCCTTATACTTATATTTTTCATTTTATGCTTCAATTTTCTTTATAGTCATTCTTTATATGAATTAATGCTTCTATATATATATATTTGCTCTTGTTTTTGTTCACTCTATCATAAAGACTTTCACATCAATTATTTAAAGAAACATAATATGAATGAATTGAACGCAATAAGGATTTATTATAATAGTTCCTTACATAAGTTTTTTTCATTCTTTATTAACTATATATGTTATCCTTTTTGGGATTCAAATATTATGATACTCATATAACTTTAGGAACTGCCAAAAGGTAAATAGTTTTATCACTAAACTATAAGAGGAATAATTTTTTTATAGAGAATATGGTTGTTTATGGAGTGGAGGAGATTTTGAATTATGTGATAAAGATTATAAACCAAAATAGAAGTAGTTCTACTTGCCATAACTATCCAAATGGAGGCTCCTTTTTGGGAGAATAAGAAGTTTGGGAGAATGACTTCTTATGATGAAGAAGGATGGTTGTATTGATACCCTTTATTCATATTCCATGTGTGAGTTTTCGGTTTATATCTTTGTGATACTTAGTGATTTGTAACTACGTCACATTTAAGAAAATAAAAGTATGAAATCCATTTTCCAATAGTGAATGTGTTATGGTTTGAAATCATTTTGTACAAAATGCTAAGTTGTTGTCTTCTCAATGTTTTACTAATCGTGAGCTTGCGTCATGTGATTTTCAATAACTTCATCCAATTAAATACAACTATTATTTTTTTTTAAGTAATTCATTTCTCATAGAACTTGAATGGTGGATTCCATTAAATTTACCTTATTTCATGCTCAAACTGTATTGTGCTCTTAAGACATGGAGTGCATCTTTTGCCTTGAAAATGGATTTTTATTGCTCTTTTTTCTTTCTTTTGTCCTTTTTATTTTACTTTAAATTCAACTAAAAACAGTAATAATAATAATAATAATAATAATAATAATAATAATAATAATAATAATAATAATAAGTAGCAAAAATAATTTAAACTAGAATTGAAAAAAACATCTATTTTGTTTTCTATTATTTTAATGTCAGTTCATATGATTGAAAACTAATATGATATTTGCTCAATTGTCATTCCAACTAAGTGCATGAATATTTTGGAGTTTAAGCTAATCATGAGATGAGTCACCTTATTGATATAATCTATAACTCATATAACATGCATAAATTTGAATGTCATAGTCATTTTTTTCTTCATCCTTTAAGTTTCCCACTAATGTCTTTTCAATTTTCTACAATTTTGATGTTAGCTCATATGATTAGAAAACTAATACGGTGTTTGTTAGTGTCATGTGAAATCAACTCATAGTAATTAATCTTAGATTTTAAATTGAACCTAAGATTGGTTAGCTTATTGAGTCGACTTGTATGACCACTTTTCCATGCCACCTTATTATTTGGTTGATGGAAAAAAGTTGTTTTCTATTGAATAAATGATGATAAAGAGGAAAAAATAAAAAGAATTAGACTAACATTACTTACATCCATTATGCAACAATATAAAATTTCTTCATGTCTATTTCATTAAGGAATAGGTACTCATCTTATTTATTGCTTTGATTTATGAAAATTTTCTTTGTCTACACTAATGAAAGATTCAATAGTGTTGGTGCTATCAATTTTATTAATTCATGACATCATCCAGGTTCACATGTACCCACTTGGTTGCATTACTCATTGTTCGACAATAGCCCATCATAAGCCTTTTGTTTCTCAATTTAATGTTTTGAATATCTCATTTGTTGTGTAAAGGCATTTAAAAAAAATAAAATTCACATGGTTAGTCTATTTGTGCATGCAATATTTGAATTCTTTTGTTGAATAGGAGTTTATGAGAATTTTCTCCCCCAAGAAAATATTCATTTCTCTTTCTATTTCAGGATTTATATCAACTATTGAAAAAGCTTTATGATAATCAATTTGGCATGTTTTTCAGTCAGGTATAGACTATAAGGAAAAAAAAAGAAAAAAATACAAATAAATAAAATATTTTAGGTTTAGCACAAGTTGGACTCAAATTTGATGTTATACTAAAATATTTTATGAGATTACATTTTTTGTCACCTTCTTTAAAACATTATCTATTTCCTTTTTATCATTATTTTGAAAATGGTGTAAGGACATGTGTTTTTAATTATTTTTTTCTTTGTTGTTCATGTGAAGAGTGATAACAACAATTCTCCTTGTACCTTTGCTACATTGGAATACAAAAACGATTTGCAACCTAAAATAGTTGTGTAGGACACACATAACTAGACTTTGTTTTTTTTTTTTTTTTTTTTTATCTTAGTTTATTATTAATATTACAATCAATTATACATCATCTATTTTCTTTTATTGAAAAAAGACTACTATTTCTTATTCTTGGCTTAAAGTGTTTCTTATTTACAACTTTGGAGTGTTTGAAACATCATCATTCTAAAAGTTGTTTCAAGCCCAAATGATATTCTTAAGTGAGTAGAACTCAAATTCAATAGATGTTTATTAGATTTACATTTTTTGTAATTATGGATGGTTTTCAAGCTTTTCTTACCAAAATTTAGGTAACTATTCTATTTGAAGAAGATACTTAGAGAGAAGAAAAGGAAGATGAAGAAAATGTTTGGGAACAAGTACTTGAGGAAGACAAAGATTTTTTCTTAGTGGTTGAGGATGATTCTACTCTTGATGATGATGATTAAGAGTTTGTTTCAGGGTCTAATGAGATTACCATGATTTTTATGCAAGAGGAGGAAGAGGTTGTTGATAAAAGGGAAAATAAGAGGTTTCGTGGTACTCATGGAGAGATGGTTGTTGAAGTTAGAGTTCTGGTGGGAAATATTCTCATGGCTATTATTACTAAGGCGTCTTATTATGTTTATAATGTCATCTCTTCAACCTCAATAAACATTCATGCTATTGAAACTAATATTTCTGAAGTTGGTATGGTAATTGCAATAGGGAATATATATGATGCTTAATGACTTCTATTCCTTTTTCCCTTCTTTCCTAGATATGGGGATATATATATATATATATATATATATATATATATATATATATATATATATATATATATATATATTTCTACTTATTTAGTTGGCATGATTTTCCATTAACATTTGTACTCCCTTTTATTGACATTTTCTTTTATCATTTTTTATTTTTTTTGTCAAATTTTTATTTCATGCCTTTAATGAATCTTATAACTTTCTCTCCTTATTCATTGGTTTTGTTTTTTGAAGTAAAGGATGTTGATCTTCCTTTTAAGGTGACTCTTCCCATTCTTACTTTTTTCTTTCACACTTTAAGGGCAATGTGCCTATCAAGTTAGAAGTGGGAAAACAAAAGAGTTTATTCTTTTGAATCATTTTTATGTTTTTCCATTTCTTTATTAAAAATGAAACTTTATTAAAAAAAATTCCAAATTTTGTTATATAGTGTCATACGTTTAAGGGCTCTATCTTAACAAAGTAATGCTACTAATTACTAGGTAGTGCACTGTGACTTTTAATTGATTACCTAAGTCAATGTACTAGCCATAAACAAACCCATCAGCTTCTAAGGAACCCATTGTGGACCCACATTTTTTACCTGTGTCCCCACTGGACGACGAGACTAGCATTTTTAAAGTGAAAAACTGTATTTTATAAAGATTTTGAGTTGCCACTTATTTTTATTATCTTTTAAGGGAAAATAAAATAAGAAACTAAAACCTTAAGCAAAAATGACTCCTTAAACTTTTGGAAAAGCATGTCTTTGAAAAACTTAAGTATAAGTCCGAGGGTCATATTACCTATTAAGAATGTACGGTGATTAAGCCGTAGCACCCCCTCTAAGCTTGTATACCTACAGTCTTTACTAAATGAATGGAGGGAATCATGGCAATTGATTAATTAATTAATCAAAGATACCAAAAAAAGAACATAACAAAAGAATAGAATTTACAAAAGAGTAAAAAAGAATGTACACAATTAATAAATGTGAAATACATAGAATAGAATTTAATTATTTGTTAAAGTTACAACATTTCAAAGGAAGTTCAAAAGAATTTTATTTGCAAAGGGAACAATTCTAAATTAAATATTTCAAACTTATTTATTCACAAACTTTTAATTTATTTACAAAAGATTCAATTTTTATTCACATCCAAAATTAATTCCAAAAATAAGTCTTTTCTTCATTTTTTTAAAAGAATATTGGTTGGATTCGAATTTACTAAAGAGAAGAGTTTCAATTTGATTTTCTATTCACAAAAAAATGACTTTGGTTTACACTTCATTAAAGAAACAAGATTCCACAATTATAAAGAAACATCAATTTTATTTTTGGAAAAGTGATTTTTACAAGGAAAAGTTGTTTACTTATTTTAATTACAGGAACCAAATATCGATTTACTAAGAAAACAAATTTTTACAATTTTTATTTATGAAAAATATTTCCAAATCAAATTTATTTGAAAAGAGAGATTTTTACAACTTTTATTTTCTTTAGATTTTTATTAAAACAATTTTCAGGATTTTTGTTTTAAACAGATTTTGGAACTTTATTAAAAGTATTTTGGAATTCTTTATTAAAACAAAACCTTTAAACTCTTATTAAGTAGACTTTTGAAAATTTTACTAAACACAAACTTTGTGAACTTTAATTTAAAACAAATTTTAGGGACTTTGATTAAACTACTTACTTTGAAGATTTTTGAGACTAACTTTGAGGGTTTTTATTAAACAACTTTTAGAATTTATTAAAACAAACCTTGAGAATTTATGAAAAATGAATTTTGAGAATCTTTAAGATTAAAACACTTATTATGAGAATTTATCAAGACACTTACTAAAACTTTTAAGATTTTCATGGACACAAACTTTAAGTTCATTCAAAAGACATAACTTTGAGAACTATTATTAGAACATTTATTTTGAAAATTTTAATTAAACCAAATCTAAGAACTTTAATGACTTTTATGAAAACAAACTTTAAGAACATTTATTTAAACACTTGAGAAATTTTATGAAGCAAACTTATTTAAAAAGTGATTTTCTAAAGAAAATTTATTAAAATGTTATTTTCAGTTAACAAACTTATTAAAAAAACGATTTTCTAAGTAACATTTATTAAAACACAATTTTCAGTAAACAAACTTATTAAAAAATGATTTTCTAAAGAACATTTATTGAAACACAATTTTTAGCAAACAAACTTATTAAAAAATGATTTTCTAAGGAACATTTATTCAAACACAATTTTTTGCAAACAAACTTATAAAAAAATGATTTTCTAAAGAACATTTATTAAAACACAATTTTTAGAATTTTTAATAAACAAACTTATTAAAAAAATAATTTTCTAAAGAAGATTTATTAAAACACAATTTTCAGAATTTTTAATAAACAAACTTTTTAGACCTTACAAACTGTGAGGATTTCTATTAAAAAGAAACGAGTTTCTAGATTTATTAAGAAATCAAATTTGTGGATTATTAAATTAAAAACCATTTTCTGAATATATTAAAAAATTAATTTCTTAAATTAATTTATTAAAAAAGGAATTTTATGAATTTATTAAAAAAAAATTGAATTATTTTATGTTAAACCAAATTCTTAAAACAGTTCTTCCAGATACTTTTATTAAAACAATTTTTTCGATTTATTAAAAAAAAACCAATTTTTTAGGTTATTGAGAAAATAAATTTTTGCACTTTATAGAAAACTAAATTCTAGTTAAAAACTATTTTTCAGGAAATTTTATTAAAATGGATTTTTCTAGAAAATTTATTGAATAAAATAAAGAAAAACTCAATCAAGATATATAAATCAAAACCCAAACACTATAGGAAATGAAATATGAGGCAAAAAGACTAACATACACAGAATTATATAAAATTTAAGACAACATGAAATGAAGCAACAAGAGTAATATAAACAGGATTATAGAAAATTTAGGACAAAAACTATACAAATATAGAAATCTTGATGCAAAATACAATAGTTATAGTAACACATGACAACACACGTCAACAAATTAATAAATAAAAAAGACAAACATATAGATGAACAAAAAAAATTAGGCAAATGTGTATACATATAAAATGTAGAGTATAATAAACAAATAACCCAAATATGTGGAGAACTGAATAAAAAGAGATGAATAAAATATTCAACTACCAAAATGATCACAAATATAATAGATATTAAACAAGATGAATCTAAGATATCCTAAAAAGAACATAAACAAAATATAAATAAAGAAATGAAGAAGAAATAATACAAAGGGGTTAATTGGCATCACTAAGGTTCAAGAATAAACAAAATAAACATTTAAACTATAAAATAAACATCCCTAACATTTTATTTGATCTAATTACACAACTTAAATACTTCTTAACAATTAAATGAAATACAAGTGAGAATGCAACACACAATCATACAATGCGTTGTTGTTCTCGGGCTTTCATTGAAGGATACACGTCTGTACCCAAATATACTCCCTGTTTGGAGTCTTTCAAGGGTAAAATTTCTTTATCTTTCACACTAGAGATATCATTTCCTTCTTAATTTGCCTCTCATGCACTTTTACTTTTCATCATCATGTTTTTTAAATTTCTTTTCCTTTTTCCATTTTATGCAATTTTTATTTTCCTTTACACAACCATGATGCATATGAAATGCAATAAACTCACATGTCATCATCCACATTTTTCCAAGATATAATTTTTGTTTACTCCAAACATGCTCAATAATTCTAACCAACAACACAACAATTTTTCTTCAATTAAATCACCATAAAAATAAATAAAATTTCATAATAATTCATATATTCATCAAAACATAGTCTAAACCCTAATCGTATAAATTTTATTTATTCCCAACATGCTCAATAATTTCTAAGAACCGACACAACAAATTTTCTTTTATTAAATCATCACAAACATAACAAAAATTCAAAAAATATTAGTAAATCACAAAAGAAAAATAACTCTAATAATAATCATATTCCAAATAACATAAAGAAAATAAAAATAACACATATCAACACATATTTATCTCCCAACAATAAACTCCACAATTTTTTTTCAAGAAATAAATATTAAATAAAAGTTTTAGGGTTAAACCATCTTACCACAAATCGGAAAATTCAACCATTGAAACTAAAATGAGACTTTGTAGGAATGTTCATCACATCGAAAAGAGTATTCTACTAAAATTTTACATGAAATGAAGTACATTTGGTAGGTCAAACAACATCCCGAAGGCTAATGGCGTTTTCACTTCCAAACGGCCAGTGCTTTGCAACACCCAACCTTGCTCCTTCTCTTTTTATTTTTTATTTTTTTTCCTTTTAAATTCGCAAAGCCATGATATATATATATTCTTCCTTGTTTTCCAATCAATTTTATTTCATTACTATTATTTTATCTATTTAATTATTTTTTTTCAAATTCACTTCAATAATAAATTCTTAAACACAACCCAAAAATATTTTAATTTCCCATTATTTAATATTATCAATTTTAAATTATTTTATTTTATTTAATTTTTATTATTTTTTCGGTAAAGTTTGATTTTTAACTTCCTAAGAAGTTTCCTATGGTAAAGTTGATGGGACACAAAATTCAACTCTCTCAATAGACCACTAAAATTCTTTGAATTTTACCAATTCAAATTCGACACTTGTTTTTTTGACTTTTCAACCATCACTAACTAGAAAAATTTTCAAACTTTAAATTCCCACATGGTCTAAAATACCCGGTTATTACATGCACTATAGGTTTGAAGGTTATTCACTTTTACAAACGAAATTGTTAGTATATTCCTTATTGAGTCAAAGCTTACTCCCTTTACTTTTGAGAACCCCTTTCAAGTACTCCATATGTAGATGATAATGAGTGATGATAGGGCTATGAAGGGTTATTGTTAGTTTAACTTTTGTTTATCCTTAAAGCCTTTGTTTGGACATTTTGATTTGGATTATATGTTATGTTTTAATTATCAGCCTAAATTGAACAAAATCAATATTTCATAGTTAAGTGAATCATTAAACTTCTTAGAAAGATAGTTTTAGTTCTATGAATTTACTTTGAAAGGAGAATCTGTCTCTTTTGTTCGTTTTGACTACTTAGTCATTTTGCATGTTTTATGTATCTATTGTATGCGCAAAATTGACATGGTTACCCTTGACCTTGGAGCATGGGGTGTTACACTTTCATTTTGAGTCTCTTTGTTTTATCACTCTTCAAAGATTTTAAATTTTGTTGCTTTATGTTTGGAGATAGGATTGGAGACAACTTTGAGAAAGAAAATAAAGTTAGTTTTAAGAAGACTAGGGAAGTGCGGAGTGTTTCATAGGGTTTCTTTTCACTAAAATTGGTTTTAGAAGAGAATAAGGAAGAAGTTGAAGTTCTCTATTTTTCTCGGTCACTTTTTGAGAGAAGTTGTCACTTTACATAATAAAAAGTACAAAATATGAGAGAAAAGTGGAGGCTTAGAGTGAAACTAAATATGAAGGGGATATTTATAAAAATGGTCATATGAACTTTTGAAAGCATGAGGGTTATATTTACGGATAAGGGTGTTTATCTGACCCCTTTGAGAATATCCACATGCATTAAATTCTATTCCACATCCAAATTAAGGAAACCAAAAGCAATCTCAATTGTGTAAGGATCCATTTGGATTTTGTGCCAACCGCATGAAAAACACCTGGAGAAACAAATAAGGAAAGCAATTGAGAGAAGACAACCATAAAAAGGAAGAAAGCCATTCTGGACTTGAAACCACCTGATGCCATTAAGCAGCACTCTTCCATGGTGAAGGTGGTAGGGCTTTTTGTTCTTTATGCACTTCTGTTTTACAGTGCAAATGGAAAGACCCATCATCATACTTTTGTGGTATGTGCTTAGCTCTCTCTGTCTCTCTCTCTCCCCCTCTCCCTTTCTCTCAGACACAATTCCTGTCATTATCTCTATTTCATGGGTAAATTCTAATTCATTTGCAGGTGAAGTCATCTTCATACACTCGACTGTGTACTACTAAGCACATCTTGACTGTGAATGGGAGATTTCCAGGGCCAACATTGAGAGCTCAAAAAGGGGATAAAATGATAATCAAGGTCTACAACAAAGGGGAACATAATATAACCCTCCACTGGTATATGCTCTTATAAATCCATATATGAGCCCCTAAATATAAGGCCATTTAAGTAGTTAAGAATATGTATATATATTGTGTAGTGGAGAATCATGGACGGAAAACTTTGCAGGCATGGAGTGAAACAACCAAGAAATCCATGGTCAGACGGACCTGCATATATCACTCAGTGCCCAATTCAGCCCAGAAAGAAGTACACTTACAGGATTCACTTCACTACAGAAGAAGGAACCATGTGGTGGCATGCACACCTCGGATGGACAAGAGCAACAGTTCATGGAGCAATTATCATTTATCCAAAGCGTGGATCCCTTTACCCCTTTCCCCACCCTCATGGAGAGGTTCTAATCATATTGGGTATGCTCTTTCATCCCCTTTCACGTTTTGTAAGAAAGAGTGATAGGAAAGAAAAATATTCGAAGTCAATAATTAAGAAGAAAGAAATTCATTGATTTACAAGTCTTTTCAGAACATTTTCTTTTGTCTCATATCCAAATGAAATTATGCATCAAGAAAAAACAAAGAAAGAACTAATCATCCTTCTCATTCGCATGGTAGGGGACTCGATCATTACCTTATATTTAGGGCTTAATCTCATGGCAAGGGAAATATTTTTAACAGTTCTATTTTTATTTATTGAAAATAGTAAGCAGTGTAGTTGACAAGTCAAAGATGATATAAAAGATGTCATAAAAGATGCCACGATTTGTATTTTTGTATATCTATCTGTTACTGCAGCAGCTCATTAACATTGATATACATACTGTCAGTATGTATATCAATGTTATATAGCACAAATGTGACTGTAAATGAGTTGCTATTTGAATTAACAATTGGTGGACCCTAATCCATTGATATCTTCATTAGATTTTAATTAACTAAATGATGCTGTGAGAAGCATGTATAAATAAAATTAAATACATGAATTTTGGTGTCCTTTTTTACAGTGTCTTAATTCGTGCAGGAGAGTGGTGGAAGAAAGATGTAATGGAAATAGAAAGAAATGCAACTATTGCAGGAGGAGGACCACTAATCTCAGATGCCTATATGATAAATGGGCAACCGGGCGATCTCTATCCATGCTCCAAACCAGGTACAAATTTATCTGCTAAACAAACATTTCAGAGAAAGTGGTTAATTTTCTCACTAAAAGGAAAATGCCCAACTCTTTATCATTTCCTGTTCTAGGAACTTTTAAAGTGACAGTGGAGCATGGAAAGAGATACCTACTTCGGATAGTTAATGCGGTCATGAATGATAAACTCTTCTTTGCCATTGCAAAACACAAGATGAAATTGGTCGGAACAGATGGATGCTATACAAAACCATTGGAAACAAATTATATAATGATCACCCCTGGACAGTCCATGGATGTTCTTTTAGAAGCAAATCGTCATCCTAGTCTCTACTATATGGCTGCCAGTTCATATTTTACTATAGTAGACACTGAATTTGATAACACAATAACAACAGCTATCCTACAGTATAATGGCTTGTACCATCGATCTCCATCACCTCTAATGCCCCATCTCCCTGCTCACAACCAAACTCAGGCAGCAACAAGGTTCACAAAAAAGCTAAGAAGCCTGGCAAGTAAGGACCATCCGGCCAGAGTCCCATTAAAAGTAGACACCAAATTGTTTATCACGTTATCAATCAATCTAGTTAACTGCTCTAGTAAACCTTGTGAGGGTCCCTATGGTAAACGATTTTCTGCTAGTTTGAATAACATCAGTTTCATCACCCCATCCATAGACGTGCTCCGTGCTTACTATTACGGACTTGATGGTGTTTTTGATAAGGATTTTCCAAGTAAACCGCCCAATGCTTTTAATTACACAGGCAATAATCTGCCTCAGAATCTGTTGACACCGGATTTTAGGACTAAAGTCACTGTCCTCAAGTATAATGCAAGGGTCGAGCTGATTTTGCAGGGGACTAATGTGTTTGAAGGTGACAATCATCCATTTCATTTACATGGCTACAGTTTTTATGTTGTTGGCTGGGGTTTTGGCAATTTCAATCCTAGAAGAGATCCCTTAAGGTTTAATCTTATTGACCCACCAGAGCAGACTACGGTTGGAGTTCCTCGGAATGGATGGGTTGCCATCAGATTTAGGGCAGATAACCCGGGTGAGTTATAATACATATGTACATCCATTCTAACTAATGTCCCTTGGTGTTTCAATTTTTATTTTTTATTTTTCTAACTAGTATTACTTTGCAGGAGTATGGATGATGCATTGCCATATTGAGGATCATCAGGAGTGGGGAATGAAGTCTGTTTTTGTGGTAAAAGATGGTGCCAATCCTCAAGCTCAAATTCTTCCTCCTCCTCATGATTTACCTGAATGTTGAGAGTTGAAAGCAGTCATCATGTAAATACATTGAAATAAATCTATCTATATTCATATCAAGATTAAGGTAGTGTTTGTTTTTTGGCTGAATAGAAAATATCAAATATCAATCAATATAAGTAAAGTAAACTTGTTATCAATAGGTTCTATTTAGTTATATTAGTCGATATCAGTAGATTACTTTCAATTGAATAGAAAAAACCAAATATTCAGTCAAAAAATAAATACCACCTAAGTCTAGTTCTTTTAACTGCATTTAAGTGAATTAATCAGCAATACCCTGAGGCTGTTTGGTTCATCATTGGTAATTGACGAGGAATATCTCCCTTTTAATGCAAGGACAATCAGGACCATGCATAATAGACTTTCACAGTGTCACTCAACTGACATATGTTGGTATTTTAAACGAAGACTAGTCCAATTAAAATGTTTTAATCTAATAACTAGTACTAATCCTAGGACAAGATAAGATACATTCACGACTAGTCCAATCTTGACTAAAATTCTCTCAGTATATCACTATACTATCAAAATATTATAGCGCCATATCCCACTTTCACAGGATTACCATCATTTAAATTTTATCAAAACAAAGCAATGTTTGGAGTAATTAGGCTAAAAACAATAAAATAACTATAAGAAGAAAGTAAAGAAGAAAAATTATAAAAGAAAAATGTTCTTGCCTCTCATCATTTATTTAATTAAATTATTACAAAATTAACCCTTATTTACAATATTCACACTTAACAAAATAAGAACTCTTAAAAACCAAAAAAAAAAAAAAAAAAAGGGAAACCTTATAAGGATTACTTAAATACAAAATTTAAAGTAAAAAGTATTATAATTGGCTATTAGAAATCAAATCAAATTATAATTTATTGAAAATTCTCAAATTCAAGTTTACTTTATAACATACCCTTAAAACTTGATTTGTAACTTCAAGTGGCATTCTTAGCTTTCAATGTTTGTTTTTTTTTTAATCCATCTACTAATTTTGCATTCTTCCTCTTAAAAGTGATTTGAGATCTCATGTTATTCTTTCTTATTGCTTTTGTTTCCTTCTATAGAACATCTTTACATCTTTTATCTTGCTTTGCTTCTTCAAATTAAACTTATTGGTTTGCAATTCACAAAAATACAAAAAATGTTAGATTTTTTTATTATTTATTTATTTTTATTTTCTCATAAAGCTCTTCTACATAGACTCTTGAAATATGGTATTCTTTCTATTGAGCTTGCCCATAAAGATGATCTTGGATCCTCGTAAGTTGATGGAGGTGGTGGCATAGGTGGAATACGCAGTGATGGCTACAAGCTTGTAGCCTTTTGTTGTTTATTCTTTTTCCTTAAAGAGGAATATCATTGTTGTCTTCTTGGTCACCTCAATCTCTAGCTTGTTTCTTTTTCATTAAACTTGTTTCTTTAAAGAAAACCATTTCTTTCAAGCTTAAGCTATAACCTATGAAAATATATTTTTCACCTTAACTTCTATCATTTTTTATCTAGCATATGAACATATGCAATGCTTTCAAATAGTCCTAAATGTGAAATACCTAACTTCCTTTCATTCGAATCTTGTTGTGGTGTTTTATTTTATAAAATTGATTAGAAGAATAATCTGAAAAATAAATTGCATAGTCAACTTCTTCGTATAAAATTCTTTAATCATTTTTAATTATTTTTAAACATACTTTACGTCATGTTAAAAAAAGTTTCATTTTTTCTTTCGAGTATTCCATTGGGTTGTGGATAATATGAAACAGTAAAATCTGGACAAATCCTATAATTTTTAGAATATTCTTCAAATTCTTTTGATGTGAATTTGCTTATTCTATTAGATTTTGTTATCTTTATATTATAACCACTTTCTTTTTTTGCTAAGTGTTTGAAATCCCTTGAAAAAAATAAACATTTTAATTTGTTTTTAAAGATACATCCAAGTTTTTCTACTAAAATCACCAATAAAGAGTAAAAAATATTTATTCTTACAAAAGAGTTTGGATGATTGGGCCACATAGATCTACATGAATAAGTTTGAGAAGTTTCTTTGCTTTTGTAGTTACTTTCTTTGAAAAAAAATTTCAAATGTGTTTTCCAAATAAGAATCCTTTATATAATTTATTTATGTGAGCTATGAAGGATAATCCTTTCACTATATTTTTTTTTTCTTTTCAATAATTTCAATCCTCTAAAATTAAAATATCTAAATGTTAGTGTCAAATAGAAGAAGGATTAACAAATATCAAAAGGTATTATGAAGAATTAACAAAACACTTAAAAACAAGGGAAAACCTTGAATCCCAAGAGACTTTAGATTCTACTAATATTGTTGATGAAGAGTTTGGAAAGGAAGGTGATTTGGATGTTCTTTTCATATTTATCCATATAAGGAATGTCTTGATACATATAAGGAATGTGATGCTAGCACTATTTAAATGGGCAATGATTCAAGCTTTAAAGCTATTGGGATTGGTACCATAAAAGTGAAGATGTTTGATGGTCTTGTGAGGATATTGAGTGGCGTTAAGAATGTTCCTAAGTTGAGGAAGAGTTAAATTTCTTTGATGGCTCCCCTATAGATTTTGTCAAACCAAATCAAAGGATTTGCTTTTACCAAGTTCTTCAAACTAAGAAAATATGGTGAAAATGAATTGCATGGAAATTGAATCTAATGACTAACTTGAAATCAAAATGTAAGAATTAAAATTTTTAATTCACATAATCAAGATATGAGGGATTCTAGAATCCAATTTTAGGACTAAGGCTTCTGACGAAACAAGGGAAGCAAATTTATTTAGTCACAGTGTAAAAAAAAAAAAAAAAAAGCAAGCATGATTTAATGAGGAAAATCTGAGTTCCATACCTTAAAGTTGAGTCATATCCTAACTTTTAATATTTTATTCCATTTTAAATCACTAATAGATGAATGGATATGAAATCCAAATTTAGGTCTAAGATTTTTGGGCTTTTATCACTCTGTATAGATTGCTAATGGTATATAAAAATGGTGAAACCTTAGGCAATTGCACCATCTTCATCTTCTAAGGTAAACTAACCTTAGAGGGTATTTAGAACTTGATATTATTATCTTAACCTTTCATTCAATCCATTATTAAGCCCAATTTCATCCATTATTTTCCTTTTGATCTAATCCTAAGTTTTCATGCTTCAACCCTCAAAAAAAGCCTTTACCCTATTTTGTAATTGTTTTCGAAAATAGTTCTAAAAAATAATTTTTGAGAATAATTTTTGAAAACCGATCTCTAATGTTTTGTAGAACAAAAGTCTGACTAGGAACCTAAAATGCTTTTAACTTGTTTTTAATATTTTTAAACATGTTTTAAAAATAAGTTTTATATCTAGTGCTTTATTTTTAATCATTCTACATGCTTGTATAATTATTTTCTAAAACAACCCTTAGAAAACCAATGAAAATGACTAAAAGTTGTTATCTAAAAACACTTTGTTTTATGTTCTTAAGAACAAAAAATAGAATACAATTTTTTGGTTGCCAAGTGTGTTTTTTTTTTTTTTTTTTTTTTTTGTTTTAGAGAACAAAAAACCATTATAAAGAACAATGAGTGTTTAGCTAGGTTGGCAATTCCGGACAAAATTCTAAGTGCCTCCTAACTCAAATTTTCCAATTCTTCTTTAGATTACTAGCCTAATGAAGATCAAGTTGTTGAATTTATCAAGAGGTAAAGGTATGTAGTTGAGGTTGGAGTTGGATGGAATTGAATCAACAATATTATTTAAATGTTGTTTTTCTTGAAATATTTTTTAAGAAGTTAGGAAGGCTTGGGAAACATTTTTTTACCAAGTGTTAAAAATGCCTTGTTCTAGGATCAATCCAACTTTAGTTCAGATTGGTCTAGGTTCCACTTTTTTGATGAAATCTCATTGGTGGGATCAAGGGCTTCCTTTATAAATTGCTTCCTATTATAAAGAGAGAAAAACAATAGCAACCACCCCCTTTAGTTTTCTTCTCCTTTCCTAATTTGAGGTGTTTGGTTGCCAAGAAAATCTAACTTTCCTATTGTTTTTCAAACTGTTTTTAATGGATTGTCCTGAGCAAAAAAAATGGTTGATTCTTCATCCATTCATCTCTCAATTTCTAATCTATTTGGGTTTGGGTAGAAAACCCATTTTCTTTTTGTGTGGATTTAAGAAAAGGTCAAGATCAAGCTTGGTGTGGACTCCAAATGTGCTTTGGAAGAAAAATGTGAGAAGTTGAAAGTGAAAGGTACTACTCTAGTGGTCCAAGAAGGATTGGTAGGCTTGAGTTAGGTATAAAACCTTGTATTCAGTTTTTGTTCTTCATAGTTGACGTTTTTTATCTATTGTAGACCTGTGGTTTTTTTTTATCTCTTTGAAGGTTTTCCATGTTAAAATTTGGTGTCATTGTCTCTTTTTCTCATTCTACTCTTTGATTTATTTTCAGTTTTTAATATCATTGGTTACTTAGGCATATATGTTGAATGGAAGAAAAATGAGTTAAAATAGGTGTGATTATCCATTGGATATCTTGAATAATTTTTTTACTCATTTTGGTTAATGATATCTTATAGCAATTGGAAATGAGTTAAGGAGATAACTATTTTTATGAATTAATTTTAGGGAGTGTTGAAGTATTTGCATGTGACTTGCATTTGAAATTGGTTAGGGGAGTGTTGTTGCATTCATACTTGCTTGTAAATATTATGCTTTGTTGAAAAGTAGTAGGAAGAAAAGTTCATAGATATTTAGAATTTCTAAGGTTAGATAATTTGTGTTAGGGATCTTTTTAAATTGTTCAATGACACCTATTCACCCTCCCTCTAGGTGTAGTCCATCGTTGAGACTCACCTTTTAAAAACAATTGTCAAACAGGCCACCATCTCCTAAGTTTAAATTAGTAATAGATCAATGGATATGAAATCCAAATTTAGGTATAGGATTTTTGGGCTTTTACCACTCTCTATATAGATTGCTTATGACATATAAAAATGGTGAAACCTTACGCAATTGTACCATTTCCCAAGTCAAACTAACCTTAGAGAGTATTTGAATCTTGATATTATTATCTTAACCTTTCATTCAATCCATTATAAAGTCCAATTTCACCATTTATTTCCCTTTTGATCTAATCCTATGTTTTCATGCTTCACCCCAAAAAAAGAGCCATTTAGGCCTTGTTTAGTAATTGTTTTCAAAAATAGTTTTGAAAAATAATTTTTAAGAACAATTTTTGAAAATTGTTCTATGATTTTTGTAGAACAAAAGTTTGATTGAGAACCTAAAATGTTTTTAACCTATTTTTAATATTTTTAAATATATTTTAAAAATAATTTTTATATCCAAGGCTTTATTTTTAGTTATTCTAGATGCTTGTATAATTATTTTCTAAAACAACTCTTACAAAACAAGTGAAAATAATAGAAAATAACCAAAAGATGATATCTGAAAACATACTATTTTTTTGTTGCCAAATGGGTGTTTTTGTTATTCTGTTTTGGAGAACAAAAATTTGTTATCGAAAATAGAATAGATGAATGGATATGAAATTCAAATTTAGGTCTAGGATTTTTGGGCTTTTACCACTATGTAAATTGCTTATGGCATATAGAAATGGTGAAACCTTAGGCAATTGCACCATCTGCTAAGTCAAACTAACCTTAGAGGGTATTTGAATCTTGATATTATTGTCTTAACGTTTTATTCAATCCATTATTAAGTCCAATTTCACTCATTATTTCTCTTTTGATCTAATACTAGGTTTTAATACTTCAACCCCCAAAATGAGCCTTTTAGCCTCTCATGAGTGCATTTTCAATCATTCAATCCACTAAAGAAAGATAAAAACTCATTCTTGAAAATCAAATCAATCAATACTAAATTTATTGCTAATAATGGAGAAGAAAGCAAACCAAAATCTCCCCTCTATCATCTCTCTCTAGAAATTTTTTTCACTACCTCCAAACTTGAAAAAAAATGTGTTTTTATAGTTTGGGTACTATGCATGGTAAGTTTTTATTGGCCATGATTACTACTCAAAAAGTGCTATTTTATAGCTTGTAATTAACTCTTTTAAACACTTTTGAGTAGTAGTTATTACCTTTTAACTCAATTGGCATGTTAAGGACCCTTGCAATCTTTTCTAATCAAATTGTGTTAAGTTTTGGTGTTTTTGATAGCTTTTTGATCACCAAAGCAATCTAAGATGAGGGAGAGCTTTATATAATCCATGGCAAAGAAAATGGAAGCTCATTTACATGAAGAATTCAAGCTTTGGAGCTTCGTAGTTCTTTGCCAAAACCAATCAAGAATGCAAGGAGGAAAAAGAGAGAAATCTAACATGAAGAAATTCAAGAGGACAGAAACTGTTGGACACATTTCGATTACTTCCTGGAGTCCATTTCATGCATACTATATCTCGTTTTGAAGCTTAGGAAGTCAGGAGTCCAACGCTTCAAACGGTGCACAAATTGAAGTTGAAACGAAGAAGTTATGGCGTTTTGAAGACAACCACGCAAAGTTGAGAGGAAATTTCGTAGCCCAAAGCCCATTTCGCAGCTGTGAAATGAGCTGCGAAACCCACCTTTGGCACACGAGTGCCATTTCGCAGCCCATGCCTCCATCTTCGCAGCTGCGAACCACGTTGCGAAATCACCTCCAAGCTGCGAATGAAGTTGCGAATCATCTCCAAGTTGCGGAATCATCTCCAAGTTGTGAAATCACCTCCAAGTTGCAAAACCAAAGTTCAAACTTGCAAAATGGACAATTCAACGTGTGAATCACCGTGCGAAATCCACCTGTGCAATCTTAGATATTTGCAACCGACTCAGTTAGATTTTTTCTCAAGATATTTTGTGTAAATTTCTATTTTCTCCTTGTAATCAGTCAAAGATATTATTGGGATATTTCTTAGAAAATATCTTCTCTATGTATATCTTTGAACCAATGTAAAGAAATCAATCTTGTAATATATGTACTCCGACTGAAGGAGGATCATAGAAGAAATATATTTTACAGAGCACTTGCTCTATTTTTCCTTCATATTTTTTGTTTTCTCGTTATTTTTATTTCTAGCCAAACAAACTCTGAGGATGTTTCCTCAGAGGATGAGTGGCTAGGCTCTTTGTCTCTTGGAATGAAGAAAGCCGGGTAAGTTTCCGAATGCAAAATTGGAAGTTTGGTTGTTTTAGTTTTTAATGAAGAGAAAGTGTAACCCGTTAATGGTTTCTACATTTTTAGTTAACTTAAAACACCTTTAAATCACCTGGGCCAACACTTGGTAAGGCAAGTGATCTCCATCCATTGAGATGCACTAGTTTACCTCTTGCGAGCCTTTGGGAGGTGACTTGAAGGTAGGATTTTCTAGAATAGCCAATACTTGGTAAGCTTTTGGACTCTAAGGAGACATCCATTAGTTATCTCTTGCGATCTTTTGACGGGTAATCTAAGGTTAAAGATCACCTTGAATGGCAAATGCTAGGTGAGAGGTATGAGCCATTGCAAGATGCATCAGTGACAAGGATTTAGTGTTTGAACCCATTAAAGGGAAGCATCTGTACCACACCGGTTTGGGAAATAACTATATGTTAAATCCTCAATGCGAGGAAAAGAAACAAGTGACCGGAACTCCCTTTTTGTATTAGGAACCCGAGCCTAGTGATCTGAAACTCCAAGAAACGCTTTTTTTTGTAAGTAATTTCAGTTATTTTATTATTAGTTAGCTTAAAACCAACATTTTCAAACATCTTTATGTTTTCTTTTAAAGCTAACCTTGAAATGAAAAATTACCAATTCAGCTTTGAATTAATATCAATTGTGAAGTGAAAACCCATCTCAGTGAACGATCCTAGAGCCACTATGCTATGCTAGTTGAGGCTATTTTAGTACATGGTGTAATAGGTTATAAATTTTGTTGATTACTCCCGTCTAAGGACCATAATCAAGGAACACTAGCTGGACACGAATCAAATGGCACCGTTGTCGAGGACCATTGAGAGGACATGAATCAGCTGATACACCAATTGGGAACGAATCAGGCCACTTATTCCATAATAATCACTTAAAAATAACTAACAAAAAAGGGTAATTTAGCCACATGGGTCATAATAACTCTCAAATTGTAAAAATGACCTTTCCCTCTAATTTTGTTGATAAATGACCCTTTTAAGACACTTTTCAATTTATTTTATTCATTTTATCCTATAACACATACTTATCTTTTCAATTTCATGTACAAATAACTTGATTATAATGACTTGAACTCTACTATTGTTAAGTTTTATTTAACAAAAAACTTAACTATAGTTAAGTTTTCGTTTTATCTATAAAGAATTAATTAAGATTAAGCTTTTAATTAAAATGTTCATATGAACCTAAATGTCTGAACTTGAATGTTAGATATTCACATTTTGGAAGTTAAATGAAATGACAAAACAATAGAAAAGAACTAAAAAAAAACCTAACCAAGATTCGACCACAAAAAAATTTCAACCAAAATTCTACTCCACAATTAACATCCCAATAAAAAATAGTCACAAAAAATTGCAATAGAAAACAATGAAAAACCTCATAAAAAAATAATTACAAAAGATCTCAACAAAATACAACTCCAAAAATCGTTGCAAATACAATCACAAAAAATCATAATCATTTTTTTTAAAATAAAAAAAAAACAAGAAGATGAAAGATCTTGAAAAAGACTGCAAAAAACCCTACAACAAAACGCAACTACAAAAATCCTAATAAAAAAACCATTTAAAAAAAATATAACAAAGAAAAATTTAACCAAAAATAAAGAAAAAGATGAAGGATCTTGAAGAAGAAAGAAAAATGAAAAAAGTTGTGGATTATCTTCATTTGTTCATCTTTGAACTTCATTGGAAATTTCAAACTTGGAAAATTCTTTGGAAGAATGGTAGGAAAATGACTTAGGAATGAGAGGCGAATTTTATTTTGAGAAAATTAAGAAGGGTAATATTGTTTAAAATAGGCCAATTTAGTAAATAATAAATAAGGGAGGTCATTCTTTTAATTTTAGACATATTTGAAGTTTTTTTTAACCAGATGTCTCAAATAAATAACAATATAACTTCTAAATGTCTGGGCCTTATCTTGGGTTGGAGAACTGCTAAAAAGTGTCAAATCTTGAAAATAAAGACATATTTGCAAGTGTCTTAAGGCTAATAAAATAAAAGTATAAAGAGTTCGGATAGTTAGGACACAGCTTTAAAGAAACAAGGAAATATGAAATAGTTAGGGTGTTACTTGAAGAAAACATATAAAGGTTAGATAGTTGGAGCATGGCCAGACAGTTAGGGCATGGCACAAAGGAAACATAGTAGAGGTTAGATGGTCAGGACGTGACTCTAAGAAATAAGGAAATGTTGGACAGTCAGGACACGACACTAAGGAAACCTAAAGAAAAGACTAGATAGTTAACGTGTGACTCTAGGAAATATAAATAGGTTGGTTAATCAGATCACGACACAAAGGAAACATAAACAAGTTGGATAGTTAGGATAGGACACGAAGAAAACATAAAGGAAGTTGGATAGTGGGGGTATAACTTTAAGAAACAAGGAAAGGTTGGATAGTCAAGGCATAACTCTATGGAAACATAAAGCAAAAGTTGGACAGTCAGGGCATGACTTAAAGAAAACATAAAGGAAAGGTCGAACAATCAAAGTGTGACTCTAAGGAAACATATAAAGGAAATGTCAGATAGTTAGGACACGACTCAAAGAATACATATAAAGGTTAGACAATTAGGGTGCAACACTTAAGAAAACATAAAGGAAATGTTAGATAGTCAAGGCACGGTTCTAAAGAAATAAGGAAAGGTCGGACTATCAGGATGCAACTCTAAATAAACAAGGAAAGGCTAGATAGTTAGGGCATGACTATAGGAAACATAAAAAGCTCAGATAGTTAGGACTTAACTCAAAAAAAAAAAAAAAAAAGAAAGGTCGGGCAATTAAGGCATGACTTGAAAGAAACAAAGAAATGTTGGATAGATAGGGTACAACTCTAAAGAAACAAGGAAAGGACAGGCAATGGGAACATGACTCTAAGAAACAAGAAAAAGTTGGATAGTCAAGGCGTGGCTTTAAAAAAATAAAGATAGGTCAGATCATTAGGGCACAACTCTAGGATACATAAAGGAAAGGTCAGACAGTCAACGTGTGGTTCTAAAGAAACAAGGATAGGTTGGATAGTTAAGGCGCGACTCTAAAGAAATAAGGAAAGGCTAGATAGTCAGGGTGAGACTCTAAGAAACATAAATAGGTCGAATAGTCAAGTTGTGACTCAATACAAAAAAGACATAAAACAGTAAAATGACAAAGCTAGATAACATAAAACATCATAATGTTAAACCTCAAGCAATGACAAAATTGACCAACAAAAACTGTCATTATGAAATAAAAGAGAGGCCTAAGCAATAAGAGAAAAATAGGAGCCAATGACAAAGGTCACAATAATAGAGTCAGCTGTTAAAGTGTAAGAGATAACTGAGTAATCATGAATAGAAAACAATTGATGTTCACACAAATCTCCTAAGGCTCAGACGCATCAACATGACATGAATAGGGAATGAATGAGGTAGTCTGAGGCATAAAGAATCCTTTATCGAAGGGATATGGTCCATTATGTAGACGTCAATACATCTTTGTTGATATAAGCTAACATGACGTATCAATAACCCACAATGACTCACATGAAAATTATGCACCTACTAATGACCTCCAACAAAATTGATCATTTGATGGGCTTGGGTGCAACAACACCCTAAAGGGGGTATGCCTTAGTGTAATAACCATCAATACCAATATAAAATACTATGAGTTGTTAATAAGTCAGAATGATAATCAAGGGTATGCCCCAATGTAACATATAGATCATTGAGTAAAAACAACTTGATAGAAATATGCCCTAGTATGATGACCATGCACACCAATGAATCATGTTAAAAGTCGCAAAACCAGTAAGAAGGATGATAGGGGGTATGCCTTAGTAGAGCAAATAGATCAAGAAGTCACAAAGAGTGAAAGCATCATGAAAGAAATATGCTCTAGTATAATGACTATACATATCAATAGGCCACACAAAAAGTCACCACTTCAATCAAAATGATAATAAAGGGTATGATCTAATATAACATATGAACCACTAAGCCAAATAACTCCAACTCCAAGTCAATAATTAAAACCTCTACACATAACCTAATAGCAAACTGCCTTATGTATGTTGTCAAGGGTATGATGAAATGGTGAACATGACCTACTAAAGAACACTTAAGCTACCTATGTACATCGCTAAGGATATCAATATTGCTCTAGTTCTCATTCGAGACTCTAGGTGATCAATGGTATAGCCTATGAAGAATCTATGAACTGCTCTACTATACTTTCATAGACAAAAATGAATGACTCATGTGATACCAAATCAACAAGTAAGGGAAGTAATTATAGCTTGAATGTGACTATGCCCTAATGTGAGGGTTGGGTCAACTGTTGAGTTCAAAACACACTGATAAGGAAAATCAATGTCGTACAAGATCCTCACATAAACATGTCATCAATAGGTCATATTATTGGATCAAGTTAGGCCTAAATATGAGAACACATGGAGAGTATCTCTCAGAGATAAGCATATGACGATGCTTGAACTTCCATCAACTCTCAAGCACCATCCAAGTAGAGTATGTCAAATATAATACAAGATCCCATGGCCTCAAGGTGGTCTTATGACATAGGACATAACGTAGGATTAGGTTAAGGGTAAAAGAAACAAAAGGGAAACTTAATGTGTTGTAAAGTGCAATGTGTTGTAAATCTCATATGCAAAGGATCTAAGTGGCACTCTATGAAGTAGAGGCAAAAGTGAAAGAAAGAAATAGAACTTAAGTAAAGATGGAAGTAACCAAGATGAGAAGGTGAAACTAGGTATGAGAGACCAAATAAATCAAAGGAACAACATGAAAACAAAGATCAAAAGGTCACAAGTATGAATGATGATGTGAGGATAGAAACTACAAGACGTGAAAAGCAACAACAAGAAGGGAGAGAATGTCATTGCGGTTGAAAGAGGGCTACATCAAGGGAAATGATAATCAGTTCACCTTAAAGTGTTGAGGAGAATCATACCACAAGCAAATGGAGTGATGGAATGGGTCAATCAAGAGACATCCCATAACCAAAAACAACCACACATGACACCCTCTTAAGGACCATCCCAACATACCTAAAAAAGGAGATATCCCCACCCACATGCATACTCAATGAACCAAATGAACAAAGTGGAGAATTTACCAACACATACACAATGTAAAACCTCTCAAGAATAATCCCAATATACACATAAGAAGGGAATTTCCTCATCTACAAACTTACTCAAAGTACAAATGAACTTAATGGAGAATCTATCAACACATACAACCATGCATAAAAAGAGGGATTTTTTTTTCTTTATTTTAAAATTTTAAAATTTTCTTTTTTAAATATTTTTATCATTTTTTTTCCATTCATTTCTTTTTTTTTTCTTTTTACTTTACTTTTTGTTTTTCCTTTTTCTTTTTACTATACTCTCCCTATGACCAAACATATGTAACCAATAACATGAATCCCTTACTAGGTATGCATATCTCTAAAACCATACCCTTATCTAAATATAATCATATTGTCTCAAGAAAAATAAGAGCCCACAACACCCTTAAGTCTTAAGATCAAACCCATAAGGAGATGAAATATAGGGTGACATGATCTTTGTAAATGTAAAGATGAGTGAACAACTTCCAATCCACTTTGATGGGTGATGAAACAAAATGTAGAAAAATGAAAGAAAAGAAAGGGTTAAATGGGGAAACAATAGCTAATGACAACAAATCTAGAACAAAAAAGAATGCTTAATGATAATATCTACTATAAAAGTATATTCTAAAAGATAAGAAATGGAAATGAAAACAAAGAGTGACGCAATTGTTGGGAACCTTGGATTACTTTGTTCCCATGCCCTAGATTGTGTAGAATGCATGCAAATCTATCCTAGCCTCTTTAAATCTATCATAACGGACAAGGAGGTATTAAAAAACAATATGGATACCATAGAAAACATAGATCTGGAGAATAAAACCTCATACCTTTGATCCGGATGTTCGTGGATCAATTCCAATTGATGTAGATAACTCCAAAGTCATAATGGATCTCATAAACACCATGATCTTCCACCCGATGACTCTTCTTTGTGTCTAGTCATTGAAATGATTGATTCCATGCCCAACTGGTGTACATTGGTTTTGGTCCTTAGATAGGAGTAATCAACAAAGTTTATAACCTATATCACCATGTACTAGGATAGCCTCAGCTAGTATAGCATAGTGGCTCTAGGATCGTTCACTGGGAAGGGTTTTCAACTTACAATTGATAATAATTCAAAGTTGAATTCATGCTTTTTCATTTTAAGGTTAGCTTCAAAAGCAAACATAAACTTTGGTTTAAGGATTGGTTTTAAGCTAACTAAAAATAAAGTAACGGAAATTACTTATAAAGAAAAGTGTTTCTTGGAGTTTTAGGATCACTAGGGTCAGGCTCCTAATACAAAAATAGAGTTCCGGTCACTTGAATCTTTTCCTCGCATTAGAGGATTAACATATAGTTATTTCTCTAACCGGTGTGGTACATATGCTTCCCTTTTATGGATTCCAACACTAAATCCCTCTCACTGATTCATCTTGCAATGGCTCGTGCCTCTCACCTAGCATTTACCATTCAAGGTGATCATTAACCTTGGATTTCCCTTCTCAAGCTCACAAAAGATAACTAATGGATGCCTCCTTGGAGTCCAAAAGCTTACCAAGTGTTGGCAATTCTAGAAAATCCTACCTTCAAATCACCTCCCAAAGGCTCGCAAGAGATAAACTAGTGCATCTCAATGGACGGAGATCACTTGCCTTACCAAGTGTTGGCCCAGGTGATTTAAAGGCATTTTAAGTTAACTAAAAACATAGAAACCATTAACGGGTCACACTTTCTCTTCATTAATAGCTGAAACAACAAAACTTCCAATTCTTGCATTCGACACCTTACCTAGCTACCTTAGCTCCAAGAGACAAAAATCCTAGCCACTCATTCTCTGAGGAAACATTCTCAGAGCTTGTTTGGCTAGTAAGAAAAATACAATCAAAATGAGTACGTAAGGCAGAGCAAAGCTTTGTATATTACTTCCTTCAAAACTATACAAAAGGTTGTCTCTGAGAACAAGCTCCTGAGATCTTCTCTGTAAAGAAAAATTACAAATTATATATATGAGGTTATTCACCCTTTGTTCTTACTTATTAACTAAGGAATCCTATGATTGATGGATTACAAGGAAAGAATGGGGATTAAAACAACAAATATTTGAAGAAAAAAATCTAAAAGAGTCGATCGCAAATATCTGGAAGTATTCAGGTGGATTTCGTAGGCATGCAAGATGTGCTGCGAAATTTTGCAACCAAAGACTGATTTCGTAGCTGCGAAATTGGCCTTCAGCTTGGTGTGATTGGCTTCCAATGACTATAACTTCTTCATTTCAACTCCGATTTGTGCACGTTTGAAGCGTTGGATTCCTGACTTCCCGAGATTCAAAATGACATATAGTATGCATGAAATGGACTCCATAAAGAACTCTAAATGTGTCCAACAGTTGCTGTCCTCTTGAATTCTTCATGTTAGATTTTTCTCTTTGCTTTCCCTCCTTGCATTCCTGATTTGCTTTTGGCAAAGGGCTATAAAGCTTCAAAGCTTGGGTTCTTCATGTAAATGAGCTTCCAATTGCTTTGCCATGGATTCTATAGAACTCTCCTCAGTCTTGGATTGCTTTGGTGATCAAAATACTATCAAAAACACCAAAACTTAACACAAAGTGATTAGAAACGATTGCAAAGGTACTTAATATGCTAATTGAGTTAAAAGGTAATATTTACTACTCAAAAGTGTTTAAAAGAATTACAAGCTACAAAATAGCACTTTTTGAGTAGTAATCAATGATGGAGATCTCAAGGGTGGAGATTAGGGTTTTCTCTCTAAACTAAAGGAGAGAATGGAAAGACTTAGAAACCCTAACCCCTAAAGGGGTATTATAAGCTTCCTATTGGGCCTAAGTGACTTAAGCTCACCATGGGCTTGGGTCACTTAATCTAGCCCAAAAGGATTTCTAATTGATTAATTAACTATACAAGACCTAATTAATTAATTAGTCCAGTCCAGAGATATTACTCATTTATGCCTGTGCAACCTTACGTAATTATCAAAACACCTTTATGCACAAAAGTGAACTAAAAATTCATCCAACTCTCATAAGTCATGCAAACAAAGAAGACGAGCTCAGAGTGAGGACCATTGGACCCATAGGAGTGATGACTCCCTTAGAATCAAAATTTGAAATTGACTTAACATCCCACTATAGAGACTCAATTGCACTCTAGTATCCTATGTATATTACAATGAGACACCAAGTGCTCAAGTCCGTGACTTACTATCCATTGCATGTAGAGTCCCCATGAACTGGCGTCCACAATCTAACAAGGTAGTGCTATCACTTATCAAGATTACCTCTCAAATCCTTGAGTTAAAATCCCACTTATTATATGATCAAATGACAACATACTCTAGCTTCAAGGAGCATATGTCAAATTCCACTAAATGAATTACTATGACCACAAATTTCATGATCAAATGTCCTTTGGATCACCCAAGGGAACATAATGTCTTAATCCCATGAGATATCATGGTGCCTCTATTGAGAATACCTATTGTCACTAGCCTTTATCAATAGTGACCTAATCCATAGGGATATATGACCACTTTAGGGTCTCAACCATAGGTCAAAGTCTCTTATTGATTTTGGCATAAGCTTAATATCCTCTAAAGGTAGAGAGTCCTTATAATATAGTAGCTTGGTGATCATGATAATTGATAACCTTGTGTCATGATTCACCGTAGGTCTTGTCTAGTGTGCATCACATACATTAGTACACTCACCATGGGAAACCCATCATGACGAACAAGACAAGACATCCCTCCATTTATGAGGTGGTGCACTACAGCCTTTACTGGATTGCCCATATCCATGAACCGACTGTGAACAACTTATCTACTTATAAGGAACCCATGACTTGTGTCTTCTATGCGACTCCTAATGCATCTAAGTCATGTACAATGTAAGAGACATGGACTAAATGCTCTAACTTTGTTACATCATGTCTTGCTTTTTGGGGCTCAATCCCAACAAACTCCCAAAAGCAAATCAAGCACTATAGAAAGAATATACTCCACAGTCATATCACCTCCTTACACTATCTCACAATAATAGAAGACATCCTCTTTATGTGTTTCTTGTTCTAATAGTACTTCAGTTCTTTAAACCATGCCACTGTCCCATTGTTATCACATAACAGGATCTTGGACAATATAGCCAAGGGAACTACCCATAAGCCAAAAGGCTTATTTCATTGCTATGGAAACAATGGGAAACCACTTAAAGTGTACACATACCTTGAGATAGACCTGTGAGAGTCCTTATTAGACAAAAGTCCGATTTCCTGGTACAATGTGGGACTATCTTTTAATATATCCTCCAATCACTTTTTGCCTTATTCCTTATCATATAGTCTTCATAAAAAATCTTACATTTGTGTTAACGAATATCTTTTGATGATCCTAACTATAAAGGTAATAACCCAAAAATCCTCTTAGATATCCTATAAACTAACATACCTCTTAAGAAAAAGAGGTATTACACTATTTATAAGACATATCCCCAAAAGAATATGGGAAAAGATAATAAACCTATCCACAATCTCATTGTGTCCATCCAAGTTTAATGTCTTCTTTCTACCTCTCCATTTTGCAATAGAGACCCTAGTGCACATAATTGGGAAATAATCTTGTTCTCCAATGGAAAGAATCAAACTTACTAGACATATCACTTTGATATAATCGAAGTGACTTGGTATGTATACCCAATAGGTTATCCAATCCTACCTTCAATTCAATGAATGTATCCAAGGCATCGAAATTCCTATGTATATATTCAAACCTAGAGTAATCATCACTAAAATTGATGAAATACCCATACCCTCCCCATGAATGGACACTAAAAGGTCCATACATATTATGATGCACTAACTCCAAACATTCCTTGGATCTAGTCCTCTTCGTCATTTTACCATCTATACAGGATTCGTAAACTAAAAGATCTTCTGGAATAAAAAAGTCATGACTTTACCAATCTTTGGATCCTATTTAGATTAATATGACCTAAGTTTAGAAACCAAATGTTTAATTAGTGCTAGGTTTAATCCTAGGATCTGATTATTCTCATCACTTGAAAAGGTGATAATGAAACACATATAAAAGAAGAGGATATTACCTTCCATTAACCTGCATAACTAACCTTGCATTTGAAGTTAAGGCAAGTATAATCCCAACATTAATCCTTCTCACTTATCGAATATTCTATAAGGACTTACAGACAGTGAGCCTATAATCTATCCACCATAAATGGGGAAATCCACCACTAAATATTCAACAATGAGAAAATGATTAATACTTTCTTTTTTCCTTTAGTTAAACTGGGCATTCCTTTTCTAGTGTCTTAAAAGGTTATAAATGAATCACTTGCCCTTAATCTTGCTATCTTATTCTTTCTCTCGAACTTTCCTTATTTGGCATTGTTCTTCTTCTTCTTGAGAGAAGAACCTGAAGAACCTTTGACTTCCATATGAACACTCTATAATCTTTGAGAATCCCCTTAGCCATCCCAAAGGAAAATGACAAGGCCTTTAAGATCATATGAATATTGTTGTTCATAATAGTCCTAAGTGTAGCTTGTCAAAACTGACCTACCCTTATCACCAAATAACCATTGTAAACTAGAAAGAAAATATCAAAGTCTCAAGTAATAGACATGTGTTGCTATTGCAACACATTATCCAAAGATCCAAGTGTTAGACACTTGGTTTGCTGATTGATTTAATACCACCTTGATTTACCAGTCTTTTCTTTTGCTAGGTTAGTTCATAAGGAATAGCTAGTTCTTCTTAAATTAGCTTTTATGCAATTAGTTACTATATCCAAAATAAAATTAGTCCAATTGATTAGTTAGGCTTGATTTATTATGAGAAAAATAGTGATAATAAAACCAACATGATATATGTCAGAAAGAATATAACCAAGTGTATGTCATAATTGAGCCTTCAAGGCATCTGGTGATTAATTTAGCAAAAATGTAGTGCTCTTAAACTACATATCCTTTTACGAGGTATCCTAGTATTATAAGAATCAAACCTACGTGGGGTAGCTCATGACCTTATTACTGGTTAGAGATCCTCTTAGATTGATCTCCCTGCATTAACCATAAAAGTATATAAAGGCAAGATCAACATACCTTTTATTTGGCCCATGGATTATGCAAGTGGGACTATGTGGGGCGATTCTACCACTTCATATTCAATGTCAAGTGTATAACAATAGTCCTTAAACTATCAATGTCACCAAGTAAATAACCCCACTATGGGAGTGGTTGCTTTCACTATAGACATATCTAGCCTTCTCTATGTGGAGAGTCCATATCTCCTAATTCTTAAGGCTAACCCACCATGGGGGTGGTGATAAACCTAAATCAAGACGGGCTCGACAATGGAGGTCGTGGGCTTGCCTAAGGCCCTCTCTCACTTAATCTTTTGAGATGAATAGGAGCATTTTGAAACCATTAGTAATTTCCATAATGAATAAATTATCTACTTTGAAAATTTCCAAAAATATTTATTTCCTAATTGGAAACCTAGTGTAATAGAAGAATACTAACACGAAAAATTTTAAATTTCCATGAGAGTAATTTTCAAAAAGAATTTTGATAAAATATCCATTGTCAAAATTTTAAAATCTATTTTCATAAAATTCTTCTTCTATACACAATTCCAATTAAAAAATATTTTTTTCTAGGATATGTTTCAAATAAATTTATTTCCATCAAATTACTAAGCCTTTTGGTAATAATCTCTTAATGATAAATTATCTCTAATGAAAATTTCCAAAATATTTATTTTCCAATTTGGAAACTCTTGTATAATAAGGAAATTACCAATTATGAGATTTTGAATAATCTTGAGAGCAGCTTATCCAAGAAAGGAACTTTTGCTTCTCATATTAAAAAATCCTCATAAGATTTCCTTTCCTTATTCCTTACATTTTTCAACTTAATAAATATGTCCATGAAAATTTCATAATAATTTATTCCATTAAATACTACCAAAAATGGAACCTTTTAGTACTTCCTTAATAGATAAAATATTCTCTATGAAAAACTCCCAAAAATATTTATTTCCAAAAAGGAGTTAAATAATCCATTTTGGAAAGTATTTTCAAAATATTTTATATCTCCATTAAATTACTAAAACTTTCCAAAGTTATTTTGGTAACCCTTATTATCATAAATTCTCTATCATGAGATTTTCCAAATCCATTATTTACTTTTAAACCAGGACTCATGTGCTAAAATAATTGCTCTCTTATTCTTTATCATTAGACTATCCAAACAGAATAGTTTCCTTCTTCTATTTGAGGGGGAGAGCCTAGAAAACCAACTATAGGTATAGTTTTCTTTCTCTCATCGAGAAAGAACAAAAAAAACCTCCTAATTTTTAATAAACAAATAGTTCTAAAGAAATAACAATCTTCTTAGAAACAACCAGTTTAAAAATATAATCTTGGAAAGTATCTTCTCATGAAAATTACTAAGAATACCAAAAACAAAGCTTTTCTTTGGGTTCTAATACTTATTTTGGTAGCCATTCTTAATTATATATTATCTATCATGAATTTTCAAAATTAACTTATTCTCTTTAAATCGAAATCCTGTGCAAAATAGGAAAAATAATATTTTATAAAGATTTGGAAAAACAAGAGTTTTTCCTCAAAATAAATATTTTATTCTTAGAGATCTCAAAGATTTGAGAAGATTTTAAATAAAATTAAAATCTCTAAGAATTAATTTTAAAAAGGTAAGAAAGCTCTTAATCATTTTTTCAACTTATCTTTTCTTTAAAAAAAAATAAAAATTCCTAACCATTCACATTCCAATTCAAATAAGTTTTCCAATTTTGAAAAAAAAAAACATGAAAATTTATTTCCAATTAAAAATACCAAAATATCTTGAGGCCACATACACAATTAATTAAGAGCATACAATAAAACAAGGGAATAATTAAGTAAAAAATTTCCCATGGCCTTAAGGGATCATGTTGCATATTTGGTAATTAAAATTTGGATAAAATCCAAATTACCAAAAATAGTCCTGCAACCAAAAATAGGGTTAGTGAAAATAGAAAACCCAAAAGGCCCAATTTCCACTAAAAATTAAGCCCAAGAAGAGGCCCAAAATTCAGTCCAAACAACTAAAAGGAATTGGACTCGCATGCAATCCCGTAACAACATGCTCCTTGCATAACATTGCTTCGATTGGCCATATCTACTTCGTTTCAACTTTGAATTATGATCCACTTATAGCATTGGATTTTTTTTACTTCCTAAGCTTCAAAACTACAGGTGAATTTCTCTGACAAACTTACTGGAAGTAGTTGCGATTTTGGCTCAAATTTGACATTATAGTGCTGCCATGCACTTTGTGTAGCCTTGCTTCAATCAGCCATATCTTCCTCATTTCAACTCCAAATTACAATCTGCTTGAACCATTGGATTCGTGACTTCCTAAGCTTCACTTGTCTCAAGAAAATATTAGGAGGCAGTCCTGATTTTGAGTTCAAATCAACGTCACTAAGCTGCCATGGATCTCAAACTAAGAACTTCCAAGAATAATTCTTTCTTGTTTAACCACCATAAAATCTCAAAAAGAACCTTCAAGATTCTTTCTTTTCTCTTGGGTTGCCATAGATGGATACAAAAAGCTTACATTTTTACAATAATAAAAATTCCTATGCTCCTATAAAAGAGCTTACAACTCATCTATTGACAAGAAATTTTTTTTACAACCAAATAAAAATCCTATACCCCTTATAGGGTGTATAACCCAATCTAGAGAAAAATAATCAAAGATCATATCATAATTATAATCAATAAATCCAAATATATTGATATATTTAATTGAATGAATAAAAACATCTCATCCATTCATCATTTAGGGTCATGGGAGGAATAAAAAACCCTACAAAATAGAGTTAACAACCGAGAACATATTTAGCACACCTTAGAACAAATTTAACATGCTAGAACTGTTAAGATAGAGCTCTTAAAAGCATGACATGATGTAATGAATTTAGAATTCATTATTTATTTAATGATATTCCAATTTTACTTTTATCTATCCTTATTCCATGTATTATACTTTGTGAGCATTCTTGTCTGCATCTTTTGCATTGTACATGACTTAGGTGCATTAAGAGTTACACAAAAGATTTAAATTAGGGGTTCCTTGCAAATAGATGACTTGTTCACAATCAGTTCATGGGTTTAGGCAACCCATTAAAAGTTGTAGTACACCACCTCCTAATTAGAGGAATGGCTAGTCTTGGCTATCGGCATGGGTTTCCCATGGTGAGTGTACTAGTGTGTATGGTTACATATTGGACAGGACCTACGGTGAGTCATGACTTAAGGCTATCAAGTAGTTATGACCTCACCAAGTTGCTTCATTGTATTGTCTCTCAACCTTGAGAGAATATTGAGATTATGATAAAGTTAGCAATGACTTTGACTTACAGGTGAAATCCTAAGTTGATCATATATTTTCTATAGATTCGGTTATTGTTGATGGAAACCGGTAGCAATAGGTATTCTCAATAAATACACCATGATATCTCTTGGAATTGAGAGAGTGTGTCCCATTGGGTGATCTTAAGGAGTTGTGTTCATGGAAACTATGGCCATAGTAGTTCCTTAAGTGGAACTTGACATAGGCTCTTTGAAGATATGTCAATTGAACACACAATAGAAGGACATGTAACTCAAGAATGGTAGAGGTAGTCTTGAAAGGATGATAGCTTTCACCTGGTTAGACTATGGACACTAGTTCATGGGAAGACTGAACACAATGGATAGCAGGTCACAGACTTGAGAACTTGGTGTCTCCTTGTTATTTACATAGAATACTAGAGTTTAGTTGATTCTCCATAGTGGCATGTTGAATCAAATTTAGAATTAGATTATGAGGGAGTTAGTATTCCTATAGGTTCTAGTGGCCCTCACTCTGAGCTCATATACCTTGTTGGCATGGGTTATGAGGGTTAGATTGGCTTTAGGTTCACTTTTGTGTATAAGGGCGTTTTGGTAGTTACACAAGGTTGCACAAGGGTAAGTGAACAAGGTCTCTAGATTGGGCAAATAAGTTAATTACTAGGTCCTATTGGGCTAATTAATCAATTAGAACCCATTTTGGGCTAAATTAAGTGACCTAAGCCCATGTAGGCTCAAATCACTTAAGCCCACTTAGGAACCCTATAAATACCCCCTAAAGGGTTTCAATAGCTTTTTTCTTCCATCATCCAGAGAGATAGAGATCCATAGCCTCCACCATCTTTTCTTTCCCACTGAAATTGTGCCAACATCAAGGTTCAAGTCATCATGTGGAAGACTTCGGGTTTACAAGACTTCTGCAATTTTGATCTTCACATTCACCATGTGGATTTGATTCGGGAATATCTGAATTTGAGATATGGTTTTCATTAGCACTTTTTGAATCCTTTTAACTTATAAATTTTTTTTTCACTGTGGATAGGATTTAGAAAAAGCTTAGGATAGTTATCCATGTTCCTAACCTAATCTGGACTTGGGAAACGAAAAGATCCAGGTTTTTATCAGAGCCATAGGTTAGTAATCATGATAGAACCATTCTAGGGTGTGATAACTTGTTTTTGCAGGGTTTTTGTTTATCCCGTGGCCCCTGGGATAATTAATGTGCATTCTTTATTATGATCTTGTTATAATATGATGGTTATAATTGTAATTTCTTTTTATTAGGGATGTAATAATTACTTGGATTGGTTTTTATTTTTCCTAGATGGGTTTTAAACCTCATAAGAGGCATAGGATTTTTGTTCTTTTGTAAAAATTCTTTTATTTATTTATCATTCTTTGTAATCTATGGAGAGTATGGAAGTAATCTGAAGCATCACAAAGTGTTTGCACACATTCCCTTACTAGAAAAAAGAAAAGAAGGCTTCTTAAATTTTCTTTCATGAGTTCCTATGGTGATTCAAGGAAAAAAAAGAATCTTGGAAGTTTGTGATTTGAGATCATTGACAACACAGTTTTGTCATCTTTAACTTAAAATCGGAATAAATTCCTGTGAATTTTTTTTTTATCAAGGCACCTATGATTTTGAAGCTTAGGAAGTCATGAATCCAACATTTCGAGAGCGGATCGTAATTCGGAGTTGAAATGAGGGAGTTATAGTTGATAGAACCAAGGTTGTGCAAAGACCATAGCAACACAGTGACGCTAACTTTAACTCAAAATCGGGGCTATTTCCCATGAGATTTTTAGGGAAAACAACTTATGGTTTTGAAGGTTAGGAAGTCAGAAATCCAAGGCTTCAAATGGATTGCAATTCAAAGTTGAAATGAGAGAAATATGGCTTATTGAAGCAAGGTTGTGCAAAGGGCATGCAATTACGAGATAGAGTATGGGCAAAATTGTTTTTGGTCATTTGGGGTCTATTGGGTTTTTCTTTTTTCACTAACCCTATCTTTGGTTGCAAGCCTATTTAATTTGGATTTTATCCAAATTTTAGTTACCAAATTTGCAATAGGATCCCTAAGACCAAGATAATTATTTATTTAATTTCATTTTAAATCTTTTTATGTTTTTTGTTATTTATGGCATAGAATATATTTTGGTATTCTCAAGTTAATGAATTTTCATATATTTTTTTCCTTGTTTTAGATAATTTATTAAATTGGAATGTGCTAGGTAATAGGAAATTTTTATTTTAAGAAAAGACAAGTTAGAAAGAAATAAGGAACTTACTTCCTTTTCAAAATTAAACTCTTAGAGATTTTTATTTTAAAATAAATCTTTTTAGATTTTAAATCTCTAAGAATCTTTCTATTTTAAGAAAGAAATTTTATTTCTCCAAGTCTTTATGAAATAAAATCATTCCTATTTAGCATAAGATTCTAATTTAAAGAAATAATTATTTTTGAAAAATATATGATAGATAATTCATGATTAAGATAGATTACCAAGATATTGTTTCAAATAAAATAAATTAAAATGGTAATTTTGAATTTTCTTAAAAGAATAAATTTTCATGAGTTTTATTTCCATTATTATTTATTTAAAGAGTTAGTTGTTGTCATTTGGAATTTCAAATTCCTTTTGGGACTTTCCTTTATTTGGGTTAGGTGGTTCTTTAGGCTCTTCCCCGTAAAGAGAATGAGAATGACACCTAAATTGGCCCTCCAAGCTCTCTCTCTCTCTCTCTCTCTCCCCCTCCCCCCCAAAGAGGAAGAAACCGTTTAGTTTGAGAAAAAAAAAGTTCATGGATAAGGAATTTGAAAGATATCATTGTTTGGCACAGGAGTCCCAATTCAAGTAATAAATAAAAGTTTTGGAAATTCTCATAATAGATAATTTATTTTAAGATAGTTTACCAAAATTATCTTAAAGTCTCTCTTCCAAAACATTAATTATGAGTGGGCTACAGGCAAACCCATAGCCTCTAAGATTGAACCCATCTTGATTTTGGGCCCATCACCATCCCATAGATGGGGTGGCCTAAGGAATCAAGGGATATGGACTATCCTTTATGGACAAAACTATATATGTTTGTAGTGGGAATGGCTAATCCTAAAGATGGAACTCTTTACTTGGTAACATTGATGTCAAGGATCTTGGTTACACACTTAACTTAGATATGAAGTGGTAGAATTACCTAAAGTGGTCCCACTTGCATGGGCTAAGGGCTAAACATAAAGGTATGTTGATCAAGGCTTTAGGATTACCTTTGGAGGTTTAAGGCAAGTTGATCAATTAGAGAGGGTCTCTACCCTAGTAATAAGAGTCATGACCCACCTAAAGTAGGCTTGATTCTTATGATACTAGGATACCTTACAAAAGGACATGTAGTTTGAGAGCACTATATTTTTGCTAAATTAATTACCAACTTGCCTTGAATGCTCAATTTCTTTTTATTAATGCATGGAATTATTATATTTGTTATAGATATCATGTATTTAACCTGTTACCTATTATCTTTTATTTAAATTGGACCTAATTATATACTACAAATAATATGGATATAGCATTAATTGTATAGAAGCTGATTTTGGTAGAGTTTGTTATTTCATTTGAACAATCCTATCATAAAGTAAAAGAAGCATATCAAAGGTGGCATAAGACGAATCAAAATACTAAGCTTCTCATACTTGGATCTTTAGATAATGTGTTGCAAAAGCAACACATGTCTATTGCCATAGTCTATGATATTCACTTTAAAGTTGCAAGGGTTATTTGGTGATAAGGGGAAGTCAACTAGACAAGTTGCTATTAAAACTATTATGAACACCAGGATTCAAGTTATCTTAGAAATCTTACTAGATTCCTTTTGGATGGGTAAGAAGATTCTCAAAGAGTAGAAGGGTGTACATATGGAAGTCAAGGTTCTTCAGGCTTTTCTACCAAGAAGAAGGAGAACAACACCAAATAAGAAAAGTTTAAGAAAATAAATGAGAGAAAAAACTCATGGGCAATGATTCCTTTGTGACCTTTTAAGAAACTTAAAAAAGGAATGGTTGGAGTGCCTAGGGGTAGGCAAGTACACATCATGTTCTTGTTGTTGAATACATAGTGGTGGATTTCACCAATTTTGCTGGATAGATTCCAAGCCCACTATTTGTAGTTATTTACAAGGTTTTCAACAAGTGAGAAGGTCACATGATGGGATTATACTTACCTTAGCTTCAATTGCAAGAATAGTTATGCAAGCTAGTGAGAGGTATTACCTTTTTTATGTGAGACTCCATTATCACTATGCTAAGTAATGAGAGTAAGCAAATCTCTCTAAAAAAAAGAACCTAACATTAATTAAACATTTGGATTTTAATGCCTAGGTCATATTAATCTAAATAGGACCCAAAAATTGATTAAGTCTAGACACTTTTATTCCAGAGAATCTTTTAGTCTATGAATCTTGTATAAATGGTAAGATAACTAGAAGACCCCTTTATTTTTAAAGGACATGAAACTAAGGAATGATTGGAGTTAGTGCATACCCACGTGTATGAACCTTTTTGTGTTTATGCATACAAAGTATGGGTATAGTTGGTTCATGGATTTGGCAATCCAGTAAAGACTGTAGTGTGCCACTTCCTAATTAGAGAGATGACTTAACTTAGCCGTCGGGATGGGTTTCTATGGTGAGTGCACTCGTGTATGTGTTTCTATTGGTTCATATCTTAAATATATAGTTAACACAAAATATTTAATAATTTATAATTTAAGAATGAATAATAATTAAACATATTTCCCAATACTGAGCAATACTAAAATTTATTATGATACAAAAAAAGTATAAAAATTAGTATAGAACATTATACTATTTACAAATATATATATATATATATATATATATATATATATATATATATATATATTTACTATGTTCCTTCATATTTTATACTATTATTTCACAAAAGAAATAGATTTCCTTATCTATACTTAATAATTCTAAAAATAATAATTTTTTTTTGAAAATTTATTTTTTTCACTTGTAGAGAGAATATGGAGTGATGGAGAATGATGTACTACTATTGATTACTTAGATCAATAGTGGCATAACCAAAGTTGATGAATATCCTAGAAGAATGAGAGTGGTAGAGAATTTCATACCAACTACATAAGGAGACTAAAATAGGGATTGTTTAAGTGTGTAGGAGAAAAGAAACAAAAATTTGATAGCGTCCAGAACCAAAGTTGATGAATATCCTAGAAGAGTGACAGTGATAGAGAATTTCTTTGCAACTACATAAGGAGACTAAAAGAAGGATTGCTTAAGTGTGAAGGAGAAAAAAAAAATGAAAATTTGATAGCGCAAAAAAATTCTAGTTTGTAGACAATTTCAAAATTTGATTTTGAGTCTTATAGAGAAAAAAAAATAAAGAAAAAGTTACATTTATGGTTTTTTATAAACATGTATTATCAACCATTGTATAGTCATTATACCTAAAATTAAACACAGGGTCTACGCTTTGTCTTATGTTATTAGGTTAACCAAATAACAACCTAATTATATTATAAGATCATGTGGTATGACTTTTATTCTATTTATTTATTTATTATTTATTTTTACTTGTATAGTTTCAAAGATGGGTCAATTTCTAACCCAATCACATTAGGCCTAGCAAGAGAGGAACTAATATTCCATAACTAAAAACACCAAACTAAACCAAATTGAACTTCACTTAAAAGGTTTTTTTTTTTAAATTTACTTCTATGGTTTGAGGTAAGAGTTGCAAACATAAGACAACTCAAACCAACATGAAAGAATAAAGTATATGTGTAACATAAATAAGTTTAGGTCAAAATTTTGTTAACCCCATTAAGCATGTTTAAACTTGTCATGTTATAGTCATCCAACCTACAATATGTTTGTTACACACAAGAAACCCTAATTTTGATATATAAATACCTTGGTTTCACTTTTAAACCTAGGTTTGCTCTCTTGTTTCTTACACTCTCCATAGCCCCATTTCACAATTCTCATCCGTTCAACACAACAATCATCTCACTAGGGGTTTTCTCTTGGTTCACCATTAAGAACATACATCTAAAGCCTCTCTTATCACTATCATTATAGTCAAGAATAGAGGTTTGTTCATTTATGTATTCCTTTTATGCTCTTTTATCATTTTAGGGATTCCCACTTCTTATTACTAAATTTTTTTAGATGGTTAGGGTTTGATAACTTTTCTTAATTGCATTTGGTATTCATGTGAAGGGTTATACTCCCCCTTCATGCAAGTAAGCCTTTTATGCTTAAGTTGATAAAGGATTGTGAAGGGTTTGGGTGTTAATCTCTTAAGGGCTCTTATCATAGAGGTTTATTATCGATGAAAATTAAGGGATTTGATTATTTCTTTATGATGAAAATCAAGGACGTTGATTATTTCTTCTTGGGGCTATTTTGGCTTTATCATTGAATTTATTCAAGATGAGAATGTCCATAGTTATTTATGATTTATGGATTTGAGATTTTCATGCATTATCTTCAACTAGTTGTTTTGTAAAGAATACTTTTATGCTCTATAGTCTAAGAGAAGTTAACTAAATAAAGAAGAAATGCAATATTTGAATTTTAGGAATTATTTTTGTTTGCAAGGGATAAGGAATATTTGTAGGTTTGAAAGAATTTTTATTTTTATTTTTTATTTCCCTATCTTCCTTAAGAGACAATATTAAGGGCATGAAAGTAAGAAATATTGTATGGAATTTTGGATCGCAAAATTTATTGTTCAGAAGGTTAAGATCCATTCATTGTTTTTCTTTCTTTTTTTTTTTATAAAAAAAATCTTTGATAGAAAATAAATGAGGAAGGGTGCATGATTTAATCAAACATATGTTATATTATGAATCTAGACTAAAAAATAAAAAAAGGAATTCTATAGAATACTCATAAACTACATTATATATGAAAAATATCTAAAGCTTCTAGTCGTTCAATTATTACCATGTCTTCGCAAGAATTTTTTTTTTTTTATGAGTACAATAAAACTAATAATTAGCTAAGCAAAAGAATTAAATAGGCCAAAAATCACAAACCCAATTAATTGTGAAACTTTTTAAATTTTGAAATTTTTACTTTTACGATGCGAGAACTTGAAGACTTAAGTCCAATGTTTTTAGAATCGGATCGGTCATTGAACCAGAAAAGTTATCGATTCACGGTTCACTGGTCTGACTAGCGGTCGAATCGCGGTCAAATCGGTGATGTCATAAATGTATATTTTATTATTTTATATATTATTAAAATTTAAAAAAAAAATTAAAAATAAATTCTATCTAAATTTTTACAATATTTATCAAAATTATGATCAACAAATAAAAATAACACATTGAATAATAAATATAAAAGTAATAAAACAAAAAAATAAAATTTAAAAAATAAAAATTGAGTAGCTACTGCCACTACACAAGCCGAAGAGGGGAGGTGGGGTTACAGCCGGTCGAAGGAGGGGGTTATAGCTAGGAGTTGGAGCAACTACTGCCACTGCACAGGTTGGAGAGGGGGGGAAGGGTTACAATGGTGGGAGCCTATCGTGATGCATTGGGGGTAGGCTTGGAGGCAGACGGCAGCTACTAAAGATAGAAGAAGGAGGGTTTAGAAGGAGGTCCTCCAAAATGGCATTATTTTGATACTAAAAAAAATAATTAAATCGTTCAGTTCGAAAAGAACCAACCAATTCGTCCAGTTCATCACTCGGACCACCGGTTCAATCAGTCCAATCCCAGTTCAACCTATTTCTAGTCTAATTGACCAGACGGACCGGCCGATCCGATCTGGTTTTTAAAACCATGCTTAAGTCCAGTCCGGTCCGGTTTTTAAAACCATGCTTAAGTCTTTGAGGAAGTGAAGATTGAAGCCTCTAATGTGGCTTTCTCTTTCTAAGATTTCTTTTGTTCCCTATTTATAGAGGTTAGTAAGATAATGATCTATTTTCTATTAACCTTTTGAAAATTATCTTTAGGTGACTAGAAGAAATGTCAAGTACCAAAATCATTGTCTCTTAATTCTTTAAATAATTAGCCCTTAACTTATAAGGATAATTAGAAAAATTTCTCCCTATTAAAATACCTAGAACTGAATGTACAAAGTAATTTTCATAACCATTTATGGGTTCCTTGTAATAAATCACACTACATCATTCAAACAAAATGTAAGTCTAATGCGCTTGCAGTTGAAAGTGTAGTAATCTATATGTAAAGGAGGTAAAAAAAAAGTAGATAAAAAATTTATCTTTGTACCTATTAGATAAAATGTTTCCCTATAAAAAATTTAGACTAATTCTATACTTTGGCGTTTTATTTGTTGGCTTGCCTAATCAGTGATAAAGAGTAGGAAGAAGAAATTAATTAAAAGTTTTCAATTGTGTAGAACATGTGGAAAGTAAAACTTTTATTTTACTAAGCTTTTTTCAATAATTCTATGGTATTTTATATAAACATTTTAAATGTTAAATTTCTTTTTCAATAAAAAAAATTATTTCTTAATTTTATGATATGAAATCAACCACCTCTTTACGCTATTGGAAGACATGCATGAGAAAACAATTTCGATAGAACTTAAAATATGGAAGCATAACCTATTTAAGAGGTTTAATATATTTCCTACTTTCTTGAATGACAATGCTTCATATTATAACTTTGTTTTTTTTTTTTTTTTTTTGTGATAGGTGTTAATATCTTTCATATCTTCAAAATTATGTCTAGTTCAACTTTTGTCATTTCATTGATCGTGCATTTATATTTACGTTATATTCCATTTGTATATGTGTTTCTTGGTTTCTAGTTAAATGGTACGTTTTCATACATAAGCTTAGAATTAACTTGTTCTTTTATTTAACAAAGTTAATCTCAATACAAAATCATATTGGCATTACCCTTTTTTTTTTAAGTTACTTTTCTCCGTCATATTAAAGCTAACAACTATAGGTTTAATCCTAAACATCCTTAATTGTAGGAGAAGGTTTTTGCCATGAAAAGTAATACTTGTAATGAACCAAAGTTTCATAAAATATATCAAAACCATCATTTTTCTCTGGTATTCACTATTCATTATAAATCTCATTCCATAACTAAAAGTAATATGAGATGCAATGTGAAAATATGCAAGACTATTTTGTTATTTCAATAGGATATATATAGTTCCAGTTGGAAATTTTGTTCCATTCATCCTAGGTTAAATTTTTTCTAATTTTATGTGTCTTACTCTCCATTGAAGACTCAAGATTGTTATGCAATAAAATGGAATGACATAGGCAAGCATAAAGAGATCTCGGAAAGCCTAACTAGGTTCAATTATGGCATGGAGTGGACATTAGGTTTTAAAATTAAGTGTAAATGTTTTTTAAAAAATATTTTTAAAACTCTTAGAGTACTCAAGAGCAATTTCGAAAGCTACTTGGATGCTCAAGCTCTTGTAAGAGCTCTTAAGAACAATTCTATTTTGTTTCATATTTTTAATATATATTTTTTTTTAAAAAAAAATTAGATTCTATTCACCAAGTTTTTATCCTATAAATACCATGCCAAGAAGGTTTTTATTATATTTTTTATGCCAACATTAAAAAAATAAAAAAAAAAAAATCATATGAGCATTCCCCACTTTCAAATTTCTCAAGAAGTTCATTTTCATATTCTTTTGGTTGAGAGAGATCTATATCCTCTTAGGCTTTAAGGTAGAGTCCATTGGGAGCACTTGTGGTGCTATGTTACAAATGTGAAGACTATAGATACTAGAAAGTAAAAGTTAGGGATAACATTTGGGCAATATTTGTGATGTAAAACTATGCATTGTTCTTTTAATAGCGAATTTGTGATTTACAATTTTAGACCCATGGTTTTTACATTCGTATAGCCTCCATGAGACTTTGTGGGTAGTTTTTTCACATGAAAAATCATTGTCTCTTGGTTCAATTGATTTGTTTTTATAATTTCTAAATATGAAAGGGGAAATAAATGTAAAAGAATTTGGGTTAAAAGAAGTAAGCACTTATTTGCCCTCCTTTAGGTATATCATAACCTAAATCACCAAACTTTAGTATTTCATTTATGAAAGTTAAAAGTATGATTTTCTATATATATATATTCTAAAACAATATAGTAGCTAACTCTATTCATATCAAGTGGTGCTAATTTGATCCTTGGTCCTTGTTCTAATTTGTAGCATAACCAAATGGATGGAGGACAACCATGAGAAAGTGAATATTGAGATATGGTTTTTGGAATACAAATTAGTTAAGAGACAAGGTTATGGTAGCAATTATTTGAATCAATGGAGTTTGGATCACTTCTGTGCATACATTATGGTATGAACTTTACCTTATTTCTTTATTTTTTTTCTTTGCATAACTAGTACTAAAGTTTTTCTCTTCCATCAGAGGGATTCTCACATTAAGAACCTTTTTTTTTTTTGGGTAATGCATATCTTTTCTTTGATATCGGGTTTTTTATCCTAGGAAAACATTATCAAAGGTAACCATACTTAAAGTATGAATGCAAAATATAGTTGTTATGCATTCATACAATTCCAACTATTATCATTAAGCTCTATTGAAGAGGAGAAAAGAGTTTTATTTTAAGTTAGAGATATACTAGATTGTGGTTTAATTATTAAATGATTATAACTTTCAAAGTTGGGTGTGGCTATATTAAGGCATGGGTAAAATCATTGTCTTTCCTCTTATCATTAATTAAGGTTTAGCCTATACAAGAACTAACTCATTAAGTAGCCTTTGAAGTTCCTAATAGAAGTTGTAAAGTTGTCAAATGCAACTCCTATCACTACTATAACCCTATATTATGATGTTTAGTATTTATTTATAAATGAATAATTTATGTTGCTTTAACTTTTTTATTCATGCCAATACTAAATGTATATTAGTCAACATAATTGTGCTCTATATGGGTTCTCTCGCATTTTCTCTCAATTTTTCTAGGGAAAAATCTATCCTTTATTACTTGAAAGCTACCTTGATCCTTTAAAAGTTGGTGTTTGCCTTGATTGGGATCCAAAAATTGGATTTGATCTTAATTACATTCATAGAACAAAAAAAATATAGAGATTATGATAAGAAAACCCCTATTTACTCAAAATGATCATAACATATAAATATTAATGAATTTCATTGATTCTTACATGATCATATCACATTTTTAAGGGCTATATCCCAACAAAATCCAGTATCCCTAGGAAGTTAGATTCATGCATCCTATTAATCTAGGGCATGGAATGGATTTTTTCGGATATTTAAACAAACTTTAGATTATGGATCCATTCTAGGACATGCTTATTGTTGTTTTTCATAGTTTTTATTTATTTCATGGCCTAAGGAATTAATGCATGAAATCTCTTTATTGAATTTCTATTGTAATAGATTGAGTTGTGAGCTCCATTTGAAGATCATATGTCTTTAATCTTTTTTTTTTTTTTTTTCATATGAGTAAATTATTCAATATATGCTATGCTATATAATAAATTTCAAGTGATTTCATGCAACTACTCATGGACTTACTCCATTTTCAAATTTAAGCTTAAGTGTCAATAAGTTAGCATGTTGGTATTTTCTATAGTTGAGTGTTTAGTATAAAATATCTCAAAGACATTTGAAAGATTTTTTAAATTTTCTACATCTAAGAATCTTTTAGTGCTAGAATTAGTTCACAAAGTTCTAGTTTCGTGTAAAATTCTTATTCATATCTCTATCCAATGTTTAACTAGTCTTCATAGTTATAGTTCCTTGTAACAATCTATATTCTTGGTAATTTAATTAGAAGTTAAGAGTTATCATTTTATGTTGCAACCAATGTTCATACTAGACATTTTCTTTTAGTGACAATATTGAATAATTGAACTACCATTTTTATGGATTTTATTATTTCAACTTGCAATGGGAATCTCATATGTAACAATATGTTTGAATTGTTGCTTCAAGGTAGATAATATTTTAGTCTTTCCCATACCTACTAAGATTATGTTTCTTTCAAGAGGTTGAACATATTTATATGTGTGTTTTTATGTTTGCATATTTGGTGCCCATGGCCCTGCTTAAATTTTTTCCCTTTAATTCCTACAAAATGGAAAAGTTTATTTCTTTTTTTTTTTTTTAATTCATATCACATATAAATTTCTTATTTATATTTTTCTTATGATGATAAATTATTTATTTCTTTTTTACTTTCATGATGTAGGATTGTTTCTCATGATTGATAAATACAATGGCATAAGTAGAGTTAGAAATAGGTATGGTTTTTTCATTTCCATTTTATTAATAATTTATCTCAAAATATGTGGCAACGATCCTTACATATTATTTAGGGACATACATTTATAAACCAAACTATGAAATCATTAAATGTTGTTCTTTTATTTAGTTATCTTTCGTGATATGTTTGAAAGAAAAAAGAATTTTTGTAGTACATATCTTATTTATGATGAAATGAATGATATTTATAAATTATTTCTTTTTGTTCAATGTACATTTTCTAATTTTATAAAGTACTGGTGGGGCCATTGGTCTTACTACTTTTGCATTTGAGAAAATGGATCTATATAGTGTTAGATTAATTGACATTAACTTGTTATTTATATTATAATGAATGCATACATCTAGTTGCATGTATGAAAATATAAACCATGGTGGAGTTAAAGGCATGACATCCCTATAAATTTTTTTAGTAATGGTAGTATATTTAAATGATGGAATTAAATAAATCACCATAAACAAATCAAATCAATGTGGTTCGAAGTGTAGTTTACAACTGCATGTGGGTAAGCACAATTGATCATGTCTTTCAACAAACCTTCAAAGAGTGGTTTTTGCCATTTTTATTCATGCATGTGAAACCCCTTGTCTCCTTTGAACATGTTATATTCTAATTTTAATGTTTATAACTAACCCTTTTAGTTGTACCCCATTTTTATTTTAGGTAAAATTCTTAGGAATAAGTTTCAAGGGGTTTTACACAACTATTCTCGAGAGGGAAATGAAATTATATTGATTGCATTCGTAAGGTATTCACTTCATCATCTATTTAGATGCGATATGTGTTTTTGGGAAAAGAATGTGTCATATAACTCAAGTTATTTAATTCATTGGAACAAGCTTGCTAAGATGCCCTTTGTTGCAATCGGCCCAATCTACAAGTGCCATAAATGTGGCAATTAAGTCTATAAGTTCCTTGCAAATAAATTTATCCAAATAAAAACTAGTTTTACATACTCAAACTAGTATAAGCAGGGTGAACAAGTGTTCCAGTCATTCAAGCATGTGTAACTTGCATTCTTTAATATTGTTTTAGGTTGTCCATTTTTTTTCTCAATCAACATGACTCTATAATCACCTATAAAATTTCTCATACAGCTAACAAGACATGAGATTGGCAGCTTGGGTTCTCATATTAGAAATACAATACAAAAATAGTTAGCCTTATAATGAGGATATGCTCAATTTAAGTTTGATTAGAAACTAAAAGACCGGTGTTGGATCGTCTATCTGCTTAACCCATTAGGCGAGTTAGGATTGAGCTTGATGGAATCTCCCACCATTGGAAATGTGGTGGAGAAATAGTTTGCTTTGTACTTCTTTTCCCCTCTTCATTTGGTTTAACTTGTGTTGATTTCCCCTTGAATACATGTCTTTGAAAGGAGAGTTCTAGTAGGACATTTTGAATTCCTACAACATTAATGCCTTCCTTAAGTCCAAGGTTGTGGGGGTGAAGTGAGTCATGTATGAAGTGTTATCACAAAGCACACATGCAACTTTTTAAATACTAGGAGGGAAATTAACTTTTGATTTCAGATTTCATTTTTGAACTTATTTGCCTTTATAGATTTTTTCCAACGAACCTAAAGGGTAACTAACACCAATTTCCTTTAGTTTAAACTAATATCCTCCCAAGCAACTAACTATTGCTTATTTTTACTTTAAGTTAAGCTCTTACTTTAAGTCAAACTCGATGATTTGCAATGTAAAATGTCCCCAAGTATAGAGCTTAACTTAAAGTAAAAATAATCAAAAGAACTTGATGTCATACAAAAGAGACATAATTAAATGATGAAGTGGCAGAATTTGTGAATTGATTTTAGGGTTAATATATTGATTCTTAAAAATTGATGGTGTAAGGAAATTTTCTATAATATAAAGTTTAATGTAAAGTTGCAATTAAAAATAGTAGGAATATAACTAAGGATTGGTTTTCTACTTTTATTTCCTATATATATGACTTTTTAAGCCTTCTAAAGCTTACTCAAGGCCTCATCAACAATAAAACCATAAGTAGAGATGTACTCAATTCACAACCAATCATTTAAATTTGTAACGAATTTTACTTGTGGGATAAATCTTACAAAAGTCACCTCACTAGGAATGAAATCCCTAGCTCAACTACTTATCTACTCACACTAAGTAAAGGAAAGTCCATAATACAAGACTAGTAAGCACAAATTTAATAGAAAGAAATCTTACAAATGATATTTAAGTTAAGCTTCAACAATACAAATAGAACATTACACCCTTAAAAATCTTAAAAGCCTAATCTAAACTAAGCTTAAAATGGATTTGTAAAATTAGAGAAGTAGAAATGACAAAAATCATACAATATAGATTCAATCTCTTATTTTTAGTTCAAAATGGGGTTTATAGTCCCAAACATGGATTTGTAAAAAACACAATTTACATTTTTATTCACATAGATGTGAAATGTGATTTAGATTTTGGTTGAATTTATGAGGGGTTCGGTTTTAAAAGGATAAAAAGGAAATCTGATCAACATGAATTCCAATCAAAGACTAAGCAACAATTTAGGTGGATTAGTGTTGATAAGAATTTCAATTCTTTCAACAAAACCTACTTATCATATTCACTAAAAGTTTAAGAGAATTCCATACAATTTTGCATTAAGAGTGTTTCTTTATACGATAAACACACCAAAATTTTGTCATTCATTGTATGGAAAATTATTAAATTTGACATTAGTTTCAAGAAACCCTCAAAACCATCTACTAAGGCAACAAAATATCATCAAATAGGCATGCCAAGCTAACCTCAATATGACTATTTATAGGGTGGAATTAACATAAGAACAACTCAAAATAGTGTCCAAAGTATGTCATAGGAGACAATTCTGTGTTTGTAACCACTCTCTCCAATCCACTATTACCTCTCATTCTACTTTATTATTCCTTAAAACTCACGATATCTCATTATCTTATATGACGATTAACAACCCCACATAAATGCATACTTAAATCTATAATAAATGAATAAAAAGTTTTATAATATTCTAAATTTTGCATTATATTAATGCAAGATTGAATTTAGGACTTTAAATTTAAAAAATTAAAAAAAATTATAAGATTTTAATTAATTACAAGGAATAGTGTGCATGATAAATAAAATTAAAAGCATTAAATTAATTTGATTTTACGTATATGTGTGTAATGTAAAGTTTGATATGCACAACTTGTAGATATTAAGAGAAAGGAAAGAATATTTTTTTTACTTAGTTAATTATTTATATTTTATTATTATTGTGTAAACAAATTTGAATAATTTTAAAACTCCTTTCTAGTTTCTTAACAACATTCGAGATATGCAGAATAGCTATCATAAAGGTAATGAAGTAGAGTAGGGTAGTTCTTGATCTTTGGGAGGTACGAAATAATTGACTACATGAATTGACATTAAGAAATCACTGCTAAGAAACATTTTCCCATAAATCTAACAATCATAATGGGATGCAACACCCATGCTTAGGAAGAAATATAACTTACATTTTTAGCATAAACAAGAGAAATATAGTTTTATACAAATGAACATGAAAAATAAAAACTTATTGTTTTTAGACTATGAAATTTTGTTGGCTCAATTAATGTTTACTATTCTCTTTTAAAAATTATGATACCATTAATTATAATGCATAGGAGTAAGAAATTTTACAAAATGGATAATAAGAAGCACCAAAATAAAATATGAATAAAACTATATTATTATGATAAATGAATCTATAGTATAACTATACTACATAACTTTTTTAAGGATATCCACATTAAAATCTTGAATAGAATCTTGCTCAGGTAGAGGATGTAAATCTATTTTTACGATGCAATGTTCTTAATGCATGATGTTTTCAAAAGAGGCAATTATAGTTGGTTTCCCTTATTTTAAACTTTTCTGACTTTTAAATTATTATTTTATTTATTATGTCCATTTTCACTTGGACTTCTTTTGTTTAGGCGATTAGACTCATATTTATCCAATTGATGAGCTTCACTTCATCATATCTGAAAGGTGAATCTCAACAATGGACCACACCTAGAGAGGGGGTGAATAGGTGTTGTTGAAGTAAAAAAAAATTCCCAACAAAGATTACCTAACCTTAGAATTTCTTAATGTCAATAAACTTCTCTTGTAACAATTTTTCAACAAAGTATAACATCCATAAGCAAGTATGTATGCAACAACACTCACCCAATAATTTATAAATGCAATTCACATGCAAATGCAAATGCAAAGAGTATAGTGAGAGAAAGAGACATTTGACATAGGATTTTAATGTGGAAAACCTAAGAAGAGATAAAAAAAACCATGGGCCTACTATGGATAAAAAAACATTCACTATGAAGAATAAAAACTAAATACAAGGTTTTACCTAGCTCAAGCCAACCAATCCTTCCTAGACCACTTGACTAGTACCTTCACTTTCAGTTTCTCATCTTCTTCTTCTAGAACACACTTGGTCTCCATTCCAAGCTCGACCTTGGCCTTTTCTTGAATTCACATAAGAAGAAAATAGGTTTTCACACAAAACCAAGAGAATGAAAGTTGAATGTTTCATAAATCAACCCATGTTCATTTTCAAAAAATCCTATAAAAAAAAACTTATGGGATTTTCTTAGGAGGCAAACACCATCAAAATGGTGAGGAAAGAAAAGCTCTCTCACTACTACTGCTTTTAGAAATGGGAGAAATTTGATTTTAAATGAGAATAAAACCCTTAATCCAAGGGCTGAAAAATTGATCTTAAAAACAAGTTAGTTGGATTAATCTGCCCTTGCACCTGGATCGATCTAGAAACAGGGAAACAAAAGTCTTTCAACAAAAAACATTTCTCTTAGCTTTCTTAACTCTTTTAAAGATGAAAGATAGGGTTGATTCATATTCAATCACCACACACTCGACTACATACCTCAACCTCTTAGCAAAGTCTTAATCTTCAAGGGTCAAGTAGTTCGAAGAGGAATTGGAAAACCGAGTTAGGGGACACTTAGGAATTTTTTCTAGAATTGCCAACCTATCTAAACACTCACAATCTCCCCATTTGGAAATTTTGGGACAAAACCCTTTACAACATTAGTGAGTACAAGTAAGCCCCACCCAACTCTCATACAAGGCACCCACTCACTAAAAACCTCACCAAAAGTACTACAATACCTGCAAATAAATCTTCAAGAAAAACATTAGTAGCACATGCACATATTACCAAGACACTTCCATAAGTTTCAAATGAATTGACACACAAATATCCACAAAAATCACTTGTCTAAAGATGGTCAATATGCACTCATGAGTTCAAAACCATGTCAAATATCCATTGAAATACAAAAAAAAGTGATCATGATCATCATTTCAAATATCCAAAGCAACAAAACACAAAGAAACTATCATGATCAACTATATGTCATATCAATATCCATGTGAAATGTAAAATGTCTCCCCATTTTTATCCCAGAAGGAGACAAAGATCACTTAAGAACTGTCCAAAACAAGCAAAGTATATAAAACTAGCAAATTGAACATGATATCAAAAGAAAGCTATCCAAAAAGATAACTAGTTGCTACACAGCTAAGGAAGATGCTTATGGACAAAGTCTTCAAGAGCTTGCAACTGATCCATGTTGCAAAAAATTTGTCAATCAATTAGTGAGAAGTCTCTCTCCATATGAGAGTGGAGTTGAGAAATCTGCTTAGACAACAAGGTGGATTGTGCATAAATTTTCTCATATAATGTATCAAACCTAGCACAAAGTTAAGCTAGGACACTTGAATTTGAGTCACTTTCACCAATTTGGATCTTTGCTCTACGATGGCATACCTTCTTCTTAAAACCAAGGGCACCCTCAATCTGTTCTTGACTTCAATTCTAAGATGAGGTATCAATGGGACCCATTGGTTTGAGAAATGAAGAATTTACAAGAAATTCAACCCTAGCCCTTTGGCAAATTTTTGTGATTAAAATGTCATATGAAATAACCTCCTTCTTAGACATAGAGGGATCTCTTTGAACAATTATTTCATCTAATTTTCAAGATGCTAGGTTGATGGGTTCTCGATGAAGAATTCGGGATAAGAGAATAAATCATTTCTTACAAATATCTACCTAGTGAGAAGAAGGATACACTGAAAGTGTTAGAAAAGTTGCCAACACCCATGCAGGACGATATATGCTACCAGTGTGAATAATTGAGCCTAACTGACCTCGAACATTTCCTCATAAATCAACAGAAACTTTATCCAATAGCTCAGAGGTGATTTCCAATTCACTCACAGAGGGTGCTTCAACCAATGGAATGCCTAAGACTTTAGCAACCACCTCTGGAGTGGCTTTAACACCAATTCCAAAGAGACTTGACTTTAGGTAGGACTCATCCAAGTCATGTTCAATAATATTTGAATAAAACATTCGGACAATAGGAGCACACATAGTCTTAGTGAAGCCTACTAGAGGAAGCTAATCTAGTTATGTAAACAAAGTTGGAATTGGTGTGTCGAGAAATAATTCTAGATGAAGTAGTCTCTCAAGAACAAGACACGTCTAACGATAAACCTTGGAGTACAAGTCTTTATAGAACTTTACTAGGAAAGCATTGAAAGGAATCCCATCTATGAAAGTTTTTACAAAAGCCTTAGGGATACTAGAAGTTTGAATAGGTAGATTGATGGGTAAATTCTTATCCAGAGCACCTTTTAGGGTCTTAGAGGATGACCCTTTAACTGAGTCTTTTCTCCCACGACTTTTCAGAGGCATAATTTTGAAAACATGTACTTTGAAGACTAGTAGAGTAAGGAGACCCGACGCCCACTCAAACCCTTGCTGGAAAGCTTGAGTAGAAACCTAATACAGACACACAAGACTAATAGAGGATGACAAACCTGTATACAAAGGAGTAGGGTTGCAAGAAAAGATATCCTATGATGGAGAAGGCACAGACATAGCTATAAGAAGAAGAACTCACCAGAAAGGGTGCCGACAACAACAAATGGAGCACCATCTAGTGACAAATGCCAAAGAAAATGCCGATAGAAAGAAAGGAAATGTAGGCCGATGATAAACACCAAGAAGAACGAGTTGTGCAGATCGTGATAGGTTGAAGATCCTGTTGGAAAAAAGAATTCAGTGGGATGGGCCGGAAAAAAATGCCAAGTTTTGCCCGAAAAGGAAGTCCGACAACATTGTATGAAGATGATGTGCGAAGAAGACACACTAGTCTATAGCAAAGGCCATGAGTTGTGAGATGATTCCAGTGAAAATAGTTGGAGATGGCTGGAAATGTCTCCGAAAACTACGCCAACAATAGATGGGATGAAAGTGGCAGATGTCGGTTTCGGATGGATGAGATGATTGCGTAATAGCTGGAGAGATTAGTTGTACAGGTTTTTGACAATGAAAGTGGAACGATAGAAGAAAAATTTGGCAGCAAAGTTTTCTGGTGGCTATGGTCAGAATGACGGACCAACGACCATGACCAAAGAGAAAACACAAAAAAAAAAAGTTTATCTTCTCTAGAACGAAAAGGCATTTTTAGAGAAATGAATGTGAAATAAATGCATTTTTAGGGATTTTGACTTTTTCAATTTTTTTAAACTTTAAATTATGAAAATGCCTCTCAACACTAAACCATATGAGTATAACCAGTTGAGGGTAAAAATGGATTTTTTTCATAAATGCATAAGTGGTATTGATCTTGGTGGATTGATCCAGCTTTCAATCGTGAGCTCTCAGTGATACACAATTACCCAGGTTTGAATAGGCCAAATTTGAAAAAAAAAAAAAAAGGCTAAGTGTGTGAGAGACAAGGAATAAGTGGTATCGATCTTAGTAGATCGATCCAAGTTTTGTTCAAGGTATCTTAGTCACAAGACTGTGCACACAATGGATCGATCCACAAATTCAATAGATCGATCAACACCCGACTGAAAATTGACTTAGGCAAAAACTAATGAAAAATCACAAGAAACGCACCAACAAGCTTTCCAAAAATTGAAAATTGATCCACCAAAGCTAAGATACAATAAGATGACATACTTATCTTTCAATCAATGAGTTAGAATTGATTCATATTGAACAAAAATGCTTCCAAGAACTTAATAATAGACAAAATTAACAAACATAGAGATTGAAGAACCTTCCAAATTTATCAAATGAATAGGTTAAAAAAAAATGATTATCAACACTCTAACAAGAAAGCTTAAGCTCAAAGAAAACTAAATCATGATACCATAAAATAGTGAGAATGTTAATTTCTTTCCACTTATGAACATATATCTATCCATGAGACAAAAATTATTTTCAAGACACTCTTCCTTTCTAGAGAAATTCAAGATAGAAGTTGATTTGCACCTTTCTTGGTCGGATTTCTGTTTAACACGACCTATTTACATCCCATTAACAAAGTTCATACCTCATTTTCTTTTCACATTTAGCATTGAAAGAAATACAAATATATAGGCTTTATTCTTAGGATCAATTTTTTGACTTAAGGATCTCTAAGGATGCCTTTACAACAACATAAGGGATGTCCCACTCTTGCAATGAAGGCTTTTTAACTCTTGAAACGCTGCCAAGGAGCCATAACCATTTCGGGAAACTTCATTTTTTTTTTCCATTTTTTTCATACTTCATTTCAAAGAGAGGAAAAACAATCAAGGAACGATCATCTCAACCACTCAAGGAATTTTCGGGTGACTTTACTCACTCTTTAATGCTTCATTAAATAGGTATAAGTTTACATTTAGACTTTAAAGAACATTATTCACCATTTATGCAATCACAAGGTTCAACCGTGAGATTGTACTCACTTAAAAGAAATGAAGCTAACCTTTTGTGGGTTATCTAATCAAATCAAAATAGTAAGGATTCAATATCATGTTTATCAATCAAGCCATGGAGATAAAGACATCTTGAAGCTTTTAAGAACATTATGAGCCAATCTAACTTTTATACAAAAGAATAAGCATGTCACTCTCATGAACTCAGCAATTGTTGAAAATTTATGGAAAATGGAGAAAATATTGAACCAAAACAAAAAGAACATCAACTTGATGACATTTAGGAATTTGGGAAGACTACTAGGACTCAAAGATATGCAAGAAGATGTCCTAGAAAAGATCTAGAGGAAGTCAACTGAGTGTGCATAAACATATGGATCTTCTAAGTGATTCAAACCTAAACACATCCAAAGGTTTAGTAAGAATATCAGCAATTTGACCCTCTATTGGAACATATTCCAATGATATAACTTTGTTTTCAACTAAGCCATGAATGAAGTGATACCTAATGTCAATGTCTTTTGTCCTGGAGTGAAGAATAGGGTTCTTGGAGATACTGATCACACTAGTATTGTCACAAAACTCAACCATGGCTCCTTGATCTATTCCATAGTCTCTCAATATTTGCTTGATCCATAGAAGTTGAGAAGAACAACTACCAATGGCAATGTATTCCGCTTCAGCTATGGAGAGTGAAACATAATTTTGTTTCTTACTCATCCAAGCAACCAAGCAATTTCTAATATAAAAAAACCACCTAAAGCGTTTTTCATATCATCCACATTTCCAACCCAATCAGCATTAGTGTAGCAAGCTACATTAGAATGAGTATCAAACGGATACCAAAGACATAGCTCTAAAGTACTAGCAATGTACCTAATGATGTGCTTAAGAGCTATGAGATGAGATTCCTTAGGACATGCTTGATACGTAGCACACACTCCAACATTAAAAGCTATGTCCAGTCTACTAGTAGTGAGGTATAAGAGGCTATCAATCATGCTCCTATACAATGTTTCCTTTACCCATTTTCTGGATTCATTCTTACTTAGCTTTAGGTTGGTAGCCATTGGTGTCCTAAAATGTTTGGTTGACTCAAGCCCAAACTTTTTGACAAGTTCCTTTGCATACTTGGATTGGGGTAAGAAAATCTCATGCTTGAGTTATTTCACTTGGAAACTAAGAAAGTGGGTCAATTCCCTTACCATGCTCATTTCAAACTTTCATTTCATCTTTTTTGGCAAAATCTAAAGCACACTTACTGGTGGTAAAGCCAAACACTATGTCATCCACATAGATTTGTGCTACCAAGAACACTTCATCATTTCTCCTAATGAACAATGTTCAATTTGCTCCCTCTCTCATGAATCCTTTCTTAAGAAGATAGGATGTAAGTCTTTCATGCCAAGCTCTAGGAGCTTGCTTTAAGCCATAAAGAGCTTTTCTAAGTTTATAGGCATGATTAGGATACTTAGGGTTTGGAAACCCTTTGGGTTGCTCCACATACACTTCTTCATTGAGGATCTCATTAAGAAAGGCACTCTTGACATCCATTTGAAACAATTTAAATTTGCATACACAAGCTACAACCAAGAGTATTTGAATGGATTCAAGTCTTGCAACCGGAATAAAGGTTTCATCAAAATCAATTCCCTCAATTTTTTTAAACCCTTGAGTAACCAACCCTACTCTATTTCTCACAATCACTCCATTTTCATCCATCTTATTTTTTAAAATCCATTTTGTTCCAATGTCATTCACATCTTTTGGTCTGGGCACTGATTCATGCCTAATTGGTGTCTCAACTGATTTGTGTCCAACTGGTGCTCCTTGATGGCGAGAGTAATCAACAATATTTATAACCTATAACACCATGAACTAGGGTAGCAAATACAAAGCTACTATAGCATAGTGGCTCTAGGATCGTTCCACTGGGAAGGGTACTCAAGTTGAAAATGATACCAATTCAAAGTGAATTGGTGCTGTTTCATTTCAAGATTAGCTTAAGAAATAAAACACAAACTTTGGTTGGAAAAGGATTAAGCTTAAGTTAACAACACAGCAAGTGATGAAAATTACTTACGAAGAAAAGCATTCCTTGGAGATTCAGGTATACAGGGGAGGTTCCTCATGCAAAAGCATAGCTCCGGTCAGTTGGTTCATTTCCTCACATTAGAGAATTAACACAAAGTCAATTCTCTAACAAGTGCTGCACAAATGCATCCCTCAATTGGATTTCAGCTCTAATTCTCTCACTGATGCAACTTGCAATGGTTTGAGCCTCTCACTTAGCCTTTACCATTCAAAGTGATCTTTAACCTTGGATTACCCGTCAAAAGCTCGCAAGAGGTAACTAATGGATGTCTCCTAAGAGTCCAAAAGCTTACCAAGTGTTGGCTATTCTAGAAAATCCTACCTTCAAGTCACCTACCAGAGGCTCGCAAGGGGTAAACTAGTGCATCTCCATGGTTAGAGATCACTTGCCTTACCAAGTGTTGGCCCAAGTGACTCCAAGGTGTTTTAAGTTAACTAAAAACATTAGAAACCATTCACGGGACACACTCTCTCTTCATTCATAGCTGAAACCACAAAACTTCTGATTCTTGCACTTGGAACCTTTCCCGGTAACCTTAACTCCAAGGAACTAAAAGGTTTAACTACTCATTCTCTGGGGAAAGCTCCTCAGAGAGTGCATAACTTAGTAAAAATAATAAAATACAAAGTGAGAAGGTAAGGTAAAGATAGAGCTCAAGCTCTGTATATTACTTTCTTTCAAACTTACAAAAGGTTCCACACTCTAACACACTCAGAACAGGCTCCTCGGGCTCCCTTTAAACCAAGATTACAATTACAGCTATTACCTAGATATTTTTGCCAAATTCCTAACTTAAAAGCTAAGGAAATCTATCATTGGTGACTTACAAGGAGAATTTGGGCATTTAGGCAACAAAAAACTAATGAAAAATATCTCCAAGTGTCGGTTACAAATATCGGGAAGCACTGTGGATCACTTCGCAGGTGAAAAGTGAGTTTTGCGAAATTTTGCAGGTGCACAAGAAGAGCTGCGAAATTTCTTCATAGCAACCAGCTGATTCAACACCTTTGCAAAGTGGACTTCCATCTTGTGGTGTTTGGCTTCCATCGCGGCGTGAAGCTTCAGGGGAAATCCATAGCACTGTGCAAAAGTGTTGCGAAATATCTTGCAACAAAAGGCTGATTCCGCAACACTTTTCTGAAGCCTTCCTTCAGCTTGGAGCAGTTGTCTTCCAAAGGCTGTAACTTCCTCATTTCAAGTCCAAATTGCATACGGTTTAAGGCATTGGATTGTTGACTTCCTAAGCTTTCAAATGACATATTGTATGCATAAATTGGACATCAGGAAGTGCTCCAAAAGTAGCTGCAGTGACTATCATCAAGAATGCTCCATGACTGATTTCTCTTTGCTTCCCCTTTGCATTCCAGACTCGTTTATGGCAAAAGTGCTTCAAGGCTTTGATCCTTCATTCCTCTAAGCTTCCCATTGCTTGCCAAAGATTCCATATAACTCTCCTCAATCTCATAATGCCTTGGTGATCAAAATACTAACAAAAACACCAAAACTTACACAATTTGATTAGAATTGATTGAAAGGGGCCTTAACATGCTAATTGGGTTAAAAGGCACTAACTACTACTCAAAAGTGTTTAAAAGGATTAATTAGAAGCTATCAAATAGCACTTTTTGAGTAGTAATCAGGCACTAAGAACCAAATTTCATTTCTGGAAAATTGATTTAGCTCTTCATGAAGAGCCTTTATCCAAGCTTCATCATTCAAGGCTTCTTCAACATTTTTTGGTTCAATTTTGGAGGTATAGCAACATAACTAATCTCATTTAGCTTGGCTTGTCTCCTTGTTACCATGCTATCCTCCTAGTTCCTAATCACATTGCTTAATGGATGGTTCTTAGGTACCCTTGACTTATTTTTATTTGATGGCTCAATTCTCCACCTATCACTTTCTTTTCCTTGCTCTTCTCTATTTTCTTCCTCTTCACTTAACTTTTCATCTTCATATTTTTCTTCAATCAATTCAATATGTTTTGACACATCAATTCTATCCTCATCACACTCTCTTAACCTTGATCTTAAATCATCCACAATCACATTGATTGATTCCACCATACATTTTGAACTCAAAATGTACACTCTATATGCCCAACTTTTGGTGGAATATCCTAGGAATATCCCTTCCTTACTCTTGGACTCAAATTTACCAAGATTTTCATGATCTTTCACGACATAACATTTACTTCCAAAAATCCTAAAGTACTTCACAGTAGGTTTCTCTCCTTTCCACAACTCATAACAAGTCTTCCTAGTGTGAGGACGTAAGTGAATTCTATTAGAAGTATAGCAACCTGTGTTGATGACTTCAACCCAAAAATGTGTAGGAAGTTCATACTTATTTAGCATTGTTTGGGCCATTTCTTAAAGGGCACGATTCTTTCTCTCAACTACCCTATTTTGTTGAGGTGTTCTAAGAGTGGAAAACTCATGTTTGATTCCTAGAGAATGAAAAAATTCTAGAAAATCAGAATGATCAAATTCTCTCCCCTTATCGCTCCTAATTTTTTCAATGGGATACCCTTTTTCATTTTGAATTTTCAAACCAATGTCCTTGAAATTTATGAATGTCTTACTCTTATATCTTAGGAATGCAACCCATGCATACCTAGGATAGTCATCAACCATCACCAAAATGTATTTCTTACCTCCTAAACTCTCAATTCTCATTGGTCCCATGAGGTCCATGTGTAAGAATTCTAAAGATTTAGAGATCAAAATTTCATCAACTCTCTTATGTGTATTCCTACTTTGTTTTCCCTTTTGACAAGTACCACAAATAAGATTAGAGGGTTTTCCAAGCTTATGAATCCCTTTGATGACTTCATTATTAGCAACCTTCATCAAGTCACAGTAGTTTAAATGACCTAACCTACGGTACCACAAATCAAGTGATTCAACTTTTGAACTACCACACACAAGGGAAGAAGAAGAAGAAATAGAAGGATTTTGACAAACAACATAACAGTTATCTGAAGTTCTCAATCTAATCATCACACAATTTCCATTCAAATCAAACACTCTACATAAATTTTATGATAATTGAACATTGAACTTCTTGTCACATATTTGACTAATGCTAATCAAGTTAGCTTTCAATCCTTCCACATACAAGACCTTTTCAGGGTTAGGGATTCCAGGAGCACAAATTGTGCATTTCCCTTTCACACTAGCAACATTACCATCACTAAAAGTCATATTTCCTCCATCAAATTCAGTGAAATTAGTGAAGAATGATCTATTACCTGTCATATGACGTGAACAACCACTATTAAAGTACCATGAGTATGACTCACTAACCTTAAGTGTAGTGTGAACAACAAGGCAATTAAGTTAATTCTTTTTTACCCATATTTATTTAACACTTGTGACTTTGGACATTTTATTAGAAGTACTTCCTTGGAAACCATTAGGATGAGGGACATTTGAATCCCTCTTGAACACTCTTTTGCCTCCTTTTAACAACCTATTTCTCAAAGTGAATGATTCATGCATTAGGTTGGTCAACTTTCTTTGAAAACTCTCAAATATCCTATCATAACATCTATCAATGGTGTGTCCCATTTTAGTGTAATGAGGATTTAGTTTGGAGAGAGTTTTCTTAGAGATGACTCCTTCACAAGGCTTGACAAAAATTGTTTTACCACTACTTGCAGTGGTAGTTTCATCAACAAAACCTAAGCCTTTTTTATCAAATGATTTCCTCCCTAAATTGATCAAATCACTAAGTTTTTTAGAGCTATGATGTGACTTTTCTTTCCTAAGACTCAACTCATTCTTAAACACTTGATTTTCACTCTTCAATTCATCACACATTTTCTTCATGTCAAAGTGTTCACTCTCAAGAAAGGTGATTTTATCTAGCAAAGACTTCTTCTCTCCCTTTAGAGTTTTAACCTCATTGATTAAACTTCATTTAAAAGTCTTCCACTCAACTTGTTCCTGTTTGAGACTTAAACACTCTTTGTACAAAGTCTCATATGCAGAGTCAAAACTCATCTCAGCACCAGTGGAGTCACTTGACTCACAAGACTCACTAAGAACCTCTTTCTTGAGTGGTTCCTAAATGACACTTGCCATAAAGGCTATGAAATTAGTGCATTTCTCATATGCATTTGATTCTTTTTCACTTGATTGACATGATTATGTGTCACTCCAAGTGACTTGCATGGCTTTCTTTCATTTTTTTTCTTCGAGGGACATTAGGTGGCATAGTATTTCTTTCCCCCACACTTGAAGCACTCAACCTCAAGGTCCTTTGACACTCTTGTCTTTCTTTTTGTCTTTTACATTTTATTTTTCCATTGAATTGTTCCGTTTTTTAGAATCTTCCTTGAACTTCTTCTTATATTTCTTGAACTTCATGTATTTTTTCGATTTTCTAACAAATCTAGCAACTTCTCTATCCAACATTTTTAAATCACTGTCAACTTCAAAACCTAAGGACTTCTCTTTAATGGAATTCAAGGCAATGCCCTTTGATTTCCTAGGTGATCCAAGATTCATTTCAAAGGTTTGGAGTGAACCTACAAGTTCATCTACTTTCAAGGAATCCACATCCTTAGACTCTTCAATGGTAGTGACTTTTGCTCTAAATCTCTCTAGAACATATCTTAGAATTTTTCTAACCACTTTGGACTTAGGGATGGGCTCACATAGATTAAAGCTAGAATTCACAATGTCCATTAGTTTTTCATGAAACTCTCCAAACTTCTCATGATCTTCCATCATAATTATCTCAAACCTAGAGGTCAACATTTGAAGTTTGGACACTTTCATAGCATTAATTCCTTCATGAGTCACTTGGAGGATGTCCCAAGCCTTCTTAGTCAAAGTACATGTAGCTATCCTATGGAATTCATCCATGCTAATGGCATTAAAGATGGAATACATGGCTCTAACATTGTTCTCACTAGCTTCATTATCACCTCTATCTCATTCCAACTTAGGCTTGATAACATTTGTTGGTCTACCTTCTCTATCCAACACTTTAAGTGGAGACCAACCAAATTCAATGACATTCCAAACTTTTTCACTTTGCATATTGAGAAAATATTGCATTCTCACATTCCAATGAGAATATTTTTTGTCGGTTAAGAATGGTGGTCTCCCAATGGAAGCACTCTCTTGATGAGGTTCCATAATTGAGATTCAAGGATCGAAAATGATTTTTGCTTTAAAAACCCACTCTGATACTAATTGAAAGGTGAATCTCAATAATGGACTACGCAGGGGGGGTGAATAAGTGTTGTTGTACTAAAAAAAAATTTCCCAACAAAGATTACCTAACTTTAGAATTTCTCAATGTTAATAAGCTTCTCTTCCAATATTTTTTCAACAAAGTATAACATCCACAAACAAGTATGTATGCACCAACACTCTCCCAATAATTTAGAAATGTAATTCACATGCAAATGCAAATACAAAGAGTATAGTGAAAGAAAGAGACAATTGACATAGGATTGTAATGCGGAAAACCTCTAAAGAGATAAAAAACCATTAGCCTACTACCATAAAAAACATTCACTATGAAGAATAAAAACTGAATACAAGGTTTTACCTAGTTCAAGTCAACCAATCCTTCCTAGACCACTTGATTAGTACCTTCACTTTTAGCTTCCCACCTTCTTCTTTTGAAGCACACTTGGAGTCCCCACCAAGCTCGATCTCAACCTCTTTTTGGATTCACACAACAAGAAAATGGGTATTTACACAAAACCAAGAGAATGAGAGTTGAATGTTTCAAAAATCAACCTATGTTCATTTTTAGAAAATCCTACAAAAAAATTCTTGGAAAACTTATGGGATTTTCTTATGAAGCAAACAACCTCAAAATGGTGAGGAAAGAAAAGCTCTCTCACGATTATTGCTCTCACTACTTCCAAAAATGGGAGAAATTTGATTTTGAATGAGAATGAAGCCATTAATCCAAGGGCTAAAAATTGATCTTAAAAATAGGTTAGTTAGATTGATTTGCCCCTGCACCTAGATTGATCTAGAAATAGGGGAACTAAAGTCTTTCAATGAAAAACATTTCTCCCAACTTTCTTAACTCTTTTAAAAATGAAAAAAAAAAAAGTTGATTCAAATTCAATCACCACACACTAGGCTACATACCTTGGCCTCTTAGCAAAGTCTTAATCTTCAAGGGTCAAGCAATCCGAATAGGAATTGGAAAATCAAGTTAAGGGACACTTAGGAATTTTGTCCAGAATTGCCAGCCTAGCTAAACACTCAGAATATCTAAGTATCTCTTTTATGTGGCATGAAACATTTTTTCAATGATAAAAACTTTAATTGCAACAAATACCTAGATGGAGAGACCCTGCTATGTTGTAGTTAATGATGCTTAAGGGTATTTCACAAAGGTGGATATCTCTCTTTTATTCACTAACTTGGGTATTATTTTTATTATGGATCAAAAGCCTTGTTATTTCATGTAAGAAGGGAAGGGAAACATGAAATTAGATATGTTCATGTGCCTTTGTTTGAAATTACATAGCATGACTTCCTTAGAATGAGAAAAAAAAAAAAAAAAAAAAAGATATAACATATGAAGATACTAAGTTTGACACTCTTTCCTCTATTGTTTTTTTTAATCTATTGAATTTTGTCTATTTCTATTTATGCTTGTAAATATATTCTTTTAGTCTATACATTTATATGAATTAAATTAGTGAAAAGTAACAACAAAGAAGTGAAACTACTTAAGCCATTTTTACCACTATATATGTCTCAATATGTTTGTCAATCAATGTGCTCTACAACACTATTTGATTCTTTTCTTCTTAAATTAATGCATTATAATGACATAGAAAATTAATTTAAATAGTTTGACATAGTTTTCCATTTGTGATTTTCAATAATGCCTTGCTATTTGATTTTAGGGTTTTGATAATGGTAATTATTATATCTTTAAAATATAAGGATTCTTTTTGGCACTTCTCATTTATCATTTCCTTATTTTTTCTTACCATAATTATACATCACTATTGTATTTTCATTTTTCTTATAATAAGTAGCTTAATGTACTTTTTATGCTATATGTCAATTCAACTTTCATCTAATCGAATGGTATTTTATTTCATAATACATGTACTCATCAACCATCTCTAGACATTTTTAAAATTACATTCCTTTAAGTAGGTTGATTGCTAATTTCTCTATTGCAGAATGTGTGTCAATGAAAAATATCAGTAAGGATTAGTAGTTCTACAAATTTTGCTATAATATATTGCAAAAGTAGAACACAATGCCAATGATGTAAATGTAGGAATGGTAGAATGTGTGGACACATGTAGTGTAAAGAATTGTGAATTAATGTGAAAAAGTCAAGTTAATGAAGTAAGAAGATGTGCCTTGTTCAGGTGTGTTTAAATATTTTTTCAACTTGATTTACGTAGTTAGAAGTTCTAGTATATATTTTAGCCTTTTTTAGTTTGAGCTTAATCAAAATATAAATAGTTAGTGGCCTTGTGCAAATTTGATATCAAATACTTCAACTCTTCCACCATAAGATAGGCTTATGCAGATATCATTTTTCTTTTTTCAAATGTTCCTTACTTTTCTTATTTTGAAAAATGTATTCTACATTGAAAGACTAACTTCTTATCATTTTTTCTTTTTTGTGTGTTTAATTTATTATTCATATGATGTATATAGAAAATACAATTCTAGTAAATCCAAATTTGGTCATTGCACTATTATGCTTTATAATTAGGTGGCTAATACTCCTTATAATTGTAGTTGTTTTCTTTACTTATATTTTTCATTTTTATGCTTCGATTTTCTTTATATCCAGTCTTTATATGAACTAATGCTTCTATATATATATATATATATATATATATATATATATATATATATATATATATTTGCTTTTGTTTTTATTATCTTGATGTCATAAAGACTTTTGCATGGAATATTTGAAGAAACATAATAGGAATGAATTGAATGCAATAAGCATTTATTATAATAGTTCCTTACATAAGATTTTTTTCATGTTTCATTAGCTATATATGTGACCCTTTTTGGGATTCAAATATTATGATACTCATATAACTTTAGGAACTGCCAAAAGAGAAATAGTTTTGTCACCAAACTATAAGAGGAATAACTTTTTTTTAGAGAATATCATTGTTTATGGAGTGGAGGAGATTCCAAATTATGTAATAAATATTATAAACCAAAATAGAAGTAGTTCTACTTGCCATAACCATCTTGATTCATTTTTCCTAATTGGTGTCTCAGCGGATTCATATCCAGCTGGTGCTCTTTGATTGAGAGAGTAATCAACAAAATTTATAACCTATTACACCATGAACTAGGGTAGCAAAGACAAAGCTACTATAGCATAGTGGCTCTAGGATCGTTCACTAGGAAGGATTTTCAACTCAAAACTGATACCAATTCAAAGCTAAGTTGGTGCCTTTTCATTTCAAGGTTAGCTTTAAAAGAAAACATAAAGATGTTTAAGTGAAAAAGGTTTGGTCTTAAACTAACCAAAAAGAAAGTAATAGAAATTACTTATGAAGAAAAACATTCCTTGGAGGTTTAGGTTCACAGGGGAGGTTTCTTATGCAAAAACAGAGCTCTGGTCATTTGGTTCGTTTCCTCGCATTAGAGAATTAACATATAGTCAATTCTCTAACCGGTGTTGTACAGAGGTATCCTTTAAATGGATTCCAGCTCTAATTCCCTCTCACTGATGCAACTTGCAATGGCTCGTGCCTCTCACCTAGAATTTGCCATTCAAGGTGATCTTTAACCTTGGATTTCCCTTCTCAAGCTCGCAAGAGATAACTAATGGATGTCTCCTTGGAGTCCAAAAGCTTACCAAGTGTTGGCAATTCTAGAAAATCCTACCTCCAAATCACTTCCCAAAAGCTCGCAAGAGATAAACAAGTGCATCTCCATGGATGGAGATCACGTGCCTTACCAAGTGTTGGCTCAAGTGACTTGAAGGTGTTTTAAGTTAACTAAAAACATAGAAATCATTAAAGGATCACACACTTTCTTTTCATTCATGGTTGAAACCACAAAGCTACTAATTCATGCACTTGAAACCTTTCCCAGCTACCTTAACTCCAAGGAACTAAAAGTCTAGCCACCCATTCTCTAAGGAAACTTCCTCAGAGCTTGTTTGGCTAGAAAGAAAACTAACGAGAAAACAAATATATGAAGGAAAAACAGAGCAAGTGCTCTCTAAAATATATTTCTTCCTTCCATCGATTACATAATAGAATGATTGATCATAGATGATGTCTTTGTAAAGAAAATTACAAACTATATATATGAGGTTATTCACCCTTTTCCTTGCTTAAAGACTAAGGAATCCTATGATAGGTGGATTACAAGGAGACTTTGGGAATTTAGACAACAAATATCTAAAGCAAAATATCCCAAAATATCTCAACATGTCGGTCTGAAATATCTCAAGAAGTCGGTCGGAAATATCAGGAAGCTTCAGGAGAACACCTTAGTTGTGCATGTCTGACCGGGTAGGTGCTACCAGTGGATCCGAATATGTCTGACGGGAAAAGTTGAAACGTCCTCCTCTCCCATCCGGCTATGAGATATCTGGATGTAAAATGTCAGTGCACAGAATTCCTCTCCGGGTGGACTGAGCTATGCTGCGCAAGGGGGACCGTCTGCGTGTGCAAGGTGTAGAGACCCCTCTCCCGGATGACATGGAGTGCGCATGGCTATCCGGATCAACTCCATCCGGATTCCCCCATCGGAAAGGTGGCGCAATGCTATCCGGATTCCCCAAGCGGAAAGGCGGCGCAATGCTATCCGGATTCCCTCAGCTTGAAGCACACAACACTCGTGAAATATCACACCCGGACGATAGCATATCCTGTCCGGACATCTTTTACTCCTTGCATTCTGGATTTGCTTATGGCAAAAGACTTCAAAGCTTTGGTTCTTCATGTTTCTGAGCTTTCCATTGCTTTGCCATGGATTCCAAAGAACTCTCCTTAATCTCTGATTGCTTTGGTGATCAAAAAGCTATCAAAACACCAAAACTTAACGCAATTTGATTAGAATTGATTGCAAGGGTCCTTAATATGTTAATTAGGTTAAAAGGTGATAACTACTACTCAAAAGTGTTTAAAAGAGTTAATCACAAGCTATCAAATAGCACTTTTTGAGTAATAATCACATCTAAATGGGGACTCCTTTTTGGGAGAACAACTTCTTGTGTTGAAGAAGGATGGTTGCATTGATACACTTTATTCATATTCCATGTGAGAGTTTTTGGTTTATATCTTATGATACTTACTGATTGGTAACTATATCATATTTAAGAAAATAAAAGTATGAAATCCATTTTCCAATAGTGAATGTGTTACGGTTTGAAACCATTAGTTGTACAAAATGCTAAGGTTAATGCAAATGAGCTAGTTGGGCACTTATTTGGTTGGGAAAGTGCTGAAAAGTATGACTCCTAGTTGGGTAATTACTTGGTTATTTAAGAGAAAACTTAATTTAAAATAAAATAAATAAATAAATAGTTTTTGTGCGATTTTATATGAAACTTGAGAAAAAGTAAGAAAAAGAAATTAAATAATAAAAGGCAATTTAATTTTCTGTTTAGTTGGTTCCAAAGATATAAAGAAAAATGAAATAGAATAAAATTTTTGAGAATTTATACAATTTTAGAGTAAGAAAACCGGAGGATTGTGGAAAGTGCTGAAAAATATGACTCCTAGTTGGGTAATTACTTGGTTATTTAAGAGAAAACTTAATTTAAAATAAAATTAATAAATAATAGTTTTTTGTGCGATTTTATATGAAACTTGAGAAAAAGTAAGAAAAGAAAATAAATAATAAAAGGCAATTTAATTTTCTGTTCNTTTTAGTTTTTGAAGGTTTCTCAATTGAAATTGCATGAAAAACTCGACAAGAATTGTATCGCTACTTGAGCCTAATTTGCCACAAGCCAAACCTCTTTAAACGTACCTATGACTTTCTAGTTAGACAAACAACAATCTTTGTTCTTCAATGGAGAGCAAGTCACTATCTAAAAAGATGGGAGAATTGTGTTTTGGGCCCAACTGGGCCCAAAAATTAACATTTGGTCCATATAACTTCCATAATTGATGGAAAGGATATAAGATGTTAAAAGACTAATATATCCTTCAAATTTATATATATTACCTTTTAAGGATATAAAATAGTGATGGACTAAAATACCCAATAAACTTTCACATAAGTTTTTTTTATATTTATTGCACTACTATTCATGCAACCATAATAATTCTATTTTAACAATTTGGATTTTTCATTGTTTTTAATTTTTTTATTATAAATAATTGAAAATCAGCATTATATTCTATTTTAAATTATAAATAAATAAAAATTATGTTCAAAAACTATTTTAAAAAATACTTTCTAAAAAAATGGTAATATGATTTATATTTTTTATATTTTCTTTTTGAAAAAACATTTAATTAAAAAATGAAAACTATTTTTAAAAATAAAAATTGAAAACCTTGTTTAGTACTATTTTTTTATATGAAAATAATAAAAAGAATTAAATTTCATTCATTGATTATCCATTTTAATTTTTTTCCATTAGTTATTTTAATAATAAAAAAAAAATATAGTATGTTTACAATTAAACAAAGAAATTGATCAATTATGTGTTTTTTGTGGGACTATCTTTTACTTGAAAAATAATTAAATAACTAAATTATATATATTTATTACTCTTTTTACTTTTATTTTCTTTATTTATTTTTTGTCTAATAGAAAATTTTAATATATCCATAATTAACAAAGTAATAAATCAATTGTGCACATTTTAATCTATTAAAATAAATTACTTTCTAATTTAAATAAATAAAATGAAATAAGTAAATAAATTTGGGGTTATTTCTATTTTTTAACATATCTTATATCAATATTTTTTATGGTTAAATAAATTTTTTATTTTTTATTTCTTTAATTCCAAAAATAAAATGAAATAAATAAATAAATTTGGTATTTTCTAGCTGATCTTATATTCATATTTCTTATGGTTAAATAAATTTTTTATTTGTTTTCTTTATTTCCAAAAATAAAAGAAAATAAATAAATAAACTTGGCTTAAATAATAGTTTTTAAGTAATTTCTTTGTCTTATTTTTAATTACATTTTGCATTGAAAATAAAATAAAATAACATTTTATTTTTTTTAATTATTTTAAATGTCAAACTATTGGGAATATAGTTTACACACTCATGTGGATATAATTTATACATATATATGAAATTTATACCATTATACAAGGTTATTACACTAATTGTACAAGGGATGTACAAAACTATACATTTTGAACAACTTTTTTTTTTTTCTTGTCATCTAAGAATTATACGTTCTCCTACCACAAATTCTTTTATTTCATGTACTTTATTTAACTCACATATAACAATTCAAATACTTACCTTAATAATGATGTTTAGAGAAAAATTTTGTTTTTACGTTTTATATCATTATTTTAAATCAAACCATTGGAAACATGGTTCACACATCATATGTGACACATAATGTATGCATATGGATGAAATTTGTACCATTGTACAAGGGTGTTATACTAACTATACAAGGGGTATATAAGAATATCCTTTGTGAGAGATTTTCATCAATTTTGGACAACTTTTTTTTTTTGTCTTGTCATCTAAGGATTGCATACTCTTAAGGTACTCATTCCTCTATTACACACTCATCTTATGCACTTTATTTAACTCGCACATGATAATTTAATTACTTATCCCACTAATGATGTTTGAGAGAAAATTTTGTTTTTCCATCTTCCACTATTTTTTGAAACAAACCAATGAAAACATGGTTAACCTACCTATGGTTACACGTTGAGTAGGGGTATATGGAATTTGAGTTACTGTACAAGGTATTTACACTAAGTGTACATGACAAATATACTAACTGTACAAGGGTGTACAAGACTATTATTTGTGAAGGATTTTAAGTGATTCTAAAAAACTTGTTTGTTTATTTCCCCTAACTGAGGATAAATGACATTCCTTACACACATTGGTTAAACATACATTCATTTCATGCACTTTATCTAACTTGTATATGGTCATTTGAATAGGTACCTCACTTATGATGATTGTAAAACAAAATTATACAACCATTTTTCTTCTTTTTTAAAACCAAACCAATGCAAACATGGTTAACTGACCTATTGTTAGATATTCATGAGATGATGTATGAAATTTGAGTTATTGTACAATGATATTATACTAACTATACAAGACAAATTTACTAATTGTACAAGGGTGTACAAGACTACTTTTTGTTTAAGGATTTCAAGTGATTTTGAAAAACTTTCCCATATTTTTCCACTCAAAGATTTTTTTCCCCACTCAAATTCTCTCACTCAAGAATTGTTTCGAATTTTATTTTTAAATTTCATCATCAAAATTTTATAATTGCATATTTTGTTTTTGTAGTTTTAGCAATGTTCTTTCTTTCCACTTTTTTTTTTTTTTTTTTTTTTTGTGAAATTTTATCCAAATGAATCTATATTTAAAATTATAATCATATTTATCAAATTTTTTACTAAGATTATCTTTAATTCTTTTAATATATTTATACTCATTTATTTAAAAAATGAAAAACTAATTTTTTTTTTTTTTTTGTAAACATGTTCTATTACCTTTCAAGTAAAAAATTAGATAAGTTTGAAAGTCAATAAAAAAAATTAAATACTACTTTCAATAATTTTTAGATAAAATTTTATATAATATATTTTATTTGAAATTTAATTTCTAAAGTTTAACTAAAAAATTGTATTGATAATTTTCTTCTTGTGAGTCAAAATACTTTGCATTAGTCTATCTAGATAAGAAAAATTATTAATATGACATTAGAACTTCATATCTTAGTTATTTTTTTCAATAAATTTATCTTTTTAAAAATTTTAAAATAAAAACATTACAAATTAAAATGCCAAAAGGATATATATATATATATATATATATATATATATATATATATAATAAAATGAAGTGATAGTCAATTTTTAAAATTTTTAAAATATGGTTAATGTAGAAAATATAAAAAATAATTAAAAATAAGAGAAAAATATAAATGAGAGGGTAATATAAATTTAAAATAAAAAATGAAAATTAAACTAAAAGATAAAAAATATTTGGATGAAAAATTCCAAAATTTTTATCATTGCTTATAATAAGAGTAAAAAGATTCAATATCTTTAAAAATTAAAAACAAAAAAACATTATTGCTTTTTATTTGACATAAAATAGAAATATAGATTGGAAGAAAAAGAAAAAAAAAGTTAGAAATGAGTAATACTTGATAAGGAATAGAAAAGGAAAAAAAAACACATACACACAAAAATTGAAATTCATACTCACTTGTGCCTATGTAAGGGTTAAGGGTATTTTAGGGATTAATGAAAGACAATATCCTTCATCTTAATTTTCATACTTTGTTTGGGTCTTGGGCTTAAATATGCATAATATGTGAACCAAATGTTAATTTTTGGGCCCAGTTGGGCCCAAAACACAATTCTCCCTAAAAAGATAGTGACTTCACAACCTAGATTCGTCATTAATTATGGGAGAAATATTTTTCATTATATTTAGGTCTGACATTCTAATTGACGTCTTCATAAAAATGCTATTATTTGCTTTAAACATGAATTCCAGCTTGTTGGTCATTTCATTCCCAAGTAAAAAATAATTTATTTTACTCTTAGGAATTAAATCAAATCTAATTTTTGAAAACATGAAAAAAGCTCCAGGTTTCCCACATGGAAAAGTTTTAAAGTAAATATCACTTTTGGTTGTGTTGTCAATTTGCATATACAATGTGGCTACTTGGGTTCTAATTTGTCCTGCTCCATTTCTATATATCCTTGTTCAGGATTCTAAGCTTAAAGGGAAAAAAAAAAAAAAATTAGACAAGAACAACATGCAATATACCCCCGAGTCTCCAACTATAGGACAAGAAAACTGCATTTGTTCATGCAGTGCCTAGAGCACTCTATGAAGGCTTTAGAAACTTCCTAGTAGTTGCTGTATAACTGAATCAACCTTTTGTTAGCTTAAAATTGAGGGCAGTACACTGTAACCTGACCCTCAGACAAGTTGCTGCATACCTGAATTGAGTTGAATAGAAAGGCCTTGAACAAAATGACAGACAAACAAGAAAACACATAGTAGCAAGACCTAAGCAAGGGGCATATTTATCTTTTTTTCAACCCAAAGACAATTCTTAAAAGGGTATAACATCAAAGAAAATGCCATCAACCATTTAGACAACATCTCAAGATAAATTAGACCAAGGTTTAGGAGGAGAAACCTTCCAAGATGAAAGTAATAAGCATCCACTACATGAAATGGGAATAGTCCTTTTTCCCAAGACTTTTAACAAAAAGACTAGGAAGAGAATAACAAACACTTTCTTCTCGAGCTTATAAACTACAATACAATATGGATAGATCTCATAATACGTACACAATTTCCACACTTTGATGGAGAAAACCCTAGGTAAAATTAAACTAAAACATGGTAAAGAAGCCTCCCTTTTGTAGCTAAGATGCAGCAAGCACTCTAATGGAGACTCTTCTTGCAAATTAACAAGCTCCATTTATGCTTCCAAAAATATCTCGCTACTGTTGCAGCCCTCCAAGCGTTCCCTTACTTTAAAATGACACTCAACTTCACATCGGTTGCTGCCCACAGTAACAAGCCAAGCTAGAATAAGAGAATAAACAAAGAGTCCAGCCCTCATATGGTTGAACTTGGGCTGGACACGAATTGGGCCCCGCCGAACAATCAACCCCTCCAAAAGGCAAGGGCCTTTTTGAAAGCATGAAAATGAGCACTGTTGATCGAAGGGCATCCTGAACCACACAAAACCTTATAAAGATTTGAAATTTGCAAGAATAGGTTTTGGCTTGTTATAAAACGCAAATTGGTATTCAGAACCTCATCCATTCAGAGGGAAATTATTTGAAGCAAAGAACAAGTACCTGGGTTGTAACGGGTATTGCAATGCCACCTTTATTAGAAAGCTTGGTCATCAATCAGTATGAGTGGAGAGTTACCTACAAAACATCCATCTTCTCCTTTCTTAAGTAGGCACGAAGATGTCAACAAAGGACAGTTCTTGATTTGTAGGAAAGAAAGGGAGGCAGGGAGTCCCTCTTCCGTCAAGAATTGGAGCTCAGGACAGTTGATGATCTGCAATCTTTTAAGTGAGGGAAGATGTTCAATCCCTTCTTCTGTCAAGCATTGGAGTTTAGGGCAATTAATGATGGATAATTTTGTAAGAGAAGGAAGCTGTTGAAGTGCGTCACTGTCCAGAGACTTGAGACTTGGAAGACTTGAGATCTGCAGACAAGTAAGAGTGGATGGTAATATGCAAGCTTTAGGAAATGATTCCACATCTTGGCATCCACCGCTAATTCTGAACTCTGTAAGAGTGGCGAGTCTATGCAAACCCCACTCAACTCGGGGACTGAGTTTGTCACAGTTCTCAATCTCAAGTGAATTTAGGTTTCTAGGCCAACCCTCTGTTGGAAACAACAGTTCAGGACAATTTTGTATAAGCAATGACTGAAAAGATGACAGAGTGTGCCTCAAAAACTTGAGATTCTTGCAATTTAGGATGACACAGCGAGCCAAGTCCATCGTAGGTAATTCAACAGATACAAGATCCGGGCAGCCAATGATACTCAGTAAATCAAGTGAGGCGAGGGTCCCCTCTGAAACCAACATTTGTAGGGATTTAAGGCCCATAAGATACCAGATTCTGAGATGGGAAAGCTTGGGAAAGATGTCTAATGGGATGGAAGGAAGAGGATCACAGGTACCACTTACGTGCAAATGTCCAAGAAATGGGTACTGGCCTTTCAGGAAATCAGCTAGGAGGAACTCTAGCTTGTTTGAGTTGTAGATACCAAGTGATTTCAGTGTAGCAGGCAGACCACAGCTGCACAAGGATCTTGAAAACGAACATTCTCTGAGAACCAAATCTTGAAGACAAATGTTTTTCTCCATTACTCCTTCGAGATGGGACTCAACAGAGTCACATCTTTCAACTGAGAGCCGCTGTAGTCCCCTTGGTAGTTCCGTCCACTGTGAGATATCTGAAACTTCCAAACTTTCAAGATGAGCAAAGCTAGAAGCTGGGATTCTTAACCCTACCTCAGCACAATTACGTATCTTCAACTCGTGGATGGCCGGAACAATTGGAACCACAAGCTGCTGGCATCCATCAATCTCGAGCTTGGTCAAGGAAGGAAGATGGTTTGGTAATTGCCCATGGAGCTTGGGGCATTTCCATATGTACAGCTCTTGGAGATGAGGGAATTCCCCACCTTGGCCTCCAGATGGCAGCCATTCCTTCCACTCCAACATTCCATCGAATGTTAGAATTTCTAAGGATGTGAAGGGCTTGCTTGAGGAACAATGAGTTCCATAAAACTCGGTACCCACCCTATGTAGTCCATCCATTCCTCCTATCGATAAATGTTTGAGAGAGGTTAGCTGCCCAAGTGGTGGCAAGGATGAGCAATGTTTGCAATTCCAGATATTTAGGGACACGATGTTCAAGAAGGAAGGATCTCCCAGCCATTCTGGAAACATTTCACCACCATAGTAGTCAATGGTGAGCCTTTTTAAGTTTGTATGAGGCTGTAACTTGCTTATTATATCAATTCCGTTTTGTAGAACTTCAGTTCCATAACTCCATACCAACACTAGCTCATCAAGGTACTTCTTATCCTTCAAGTTTGCTTTCAGGGCATCCCTAGCAGACACCACATTTTGCAGCTTTGAAATGCAGAGTCTTCCTCGAATAAGCGGAAGTTCCCTCAACTCTCTAATCCTCGACCCACTTTTTTTGCCTACAATGAAAGTAGTCAACGTTTGTAAGTCTTTCAGCTGGCCAATATGATATGGCATCTCTTTTACTTTAGAAGCATTGAGATCTAGATGACGCAAGTTAATCAGTTTACTGAAGCTGGTTGGCAACTCAATGAGAAATCTACACCACGATAATATCAGTGTTTGTAAATTATACAAAGTACACACTGATTCTGGTAACTGTCTTATAAGTGTACGGGAGAGGTCTAAGTAGCGCAAATGTTTCAAATTGTCAATTGAATCAGGCAAATCAGTGATGGGACAATTTTGCAAAGACAACACTCGCAACAATCTAACTGTTGGTAACAAATTATGTGAAACCCTGTTACTCAAGTAAGATGGCAGACATTGCAATTGCAATGGTAGGAAGGTTCTTAAACACTTTACTTCATTGAATGTCTCAAATCTTTCAAAGGGATCATATTCACTTTTATAGTATGATAAGTGCCGAGCCTTTTCAGAGATATCATGTGCCTTACCATCCTCCATTCGAATGCAAAAATCTCCTGACACGAGTCTAGCCAAGTCGTTGATGAGGTCATGCATTACAAAATATGACCCATTGTTATTTGATTTTTGGAAAAATGATCTTGACAATAGTTCATTAAAGTACTCATCGCCTAACTCTTCCATTGTTTTCTTACTTTTCGGTTGTTGAAGAAAACCTTCTGCCATCCACAACAAAATGAGTCTCTCCTTCTCAAATTCATAATCCTTTGGAAAGATTGAGCAGTAAGCAAAACATCGCTTTAGATATGAGGGAAGGTAATAATAACTCAATCTTAAGGCTGGTAGAATTTCATCATTTGACAAATCCCAAAGATCACTTTTCAATATATTATCCCATTCTTCTGCTTCAAGCTTAGAGCACAAGAGTCCTCCAAGTGTTTTTGCAGCTAAAGGTAATCCTTGGCATTTCTTCACAATCTCTTTGCCAATTGCTTCTAGGTTTGGACGTGCACCAGAGTCTCCATTTTGGAAAGCATGTTTTGAAAATATAAACCAGCAATCTTCGAGCGACAATTGTCCCAGATGATGTGTACAAGAAGCCCCCATGATCGATGCAACATTCTCATTACGCGTGGTCACAATAATCTTACTCCCCTTCGCCCCAGCTCTAAGTGGAGTTTGTAGCCTATCCCAATTATTATAGTTCTCATTCCAAACATCATCCAGGACAAGTAAAATTTTTTTTTCCAGTAAGGCTCTCCTTGAGTCTAACTTGGAGCAGGTTTGGGTCAGTCACATCACGGGCAAGTGGATTGGCCTGCTCAAGAATTGCTTTAGTTATCCTAAAAAGATCGAAGTCTTCCAAAACACAAACCCATGCTTTCAGATCAAAATGTTCATTCACTTTCCTATCATTGTACACAAGTTGAGTAAGAGTGGTCTTGCCAACACCGCCCATGCCCAATATGGTAATCACACAAATCTCATCACAACTTGCATCATCAGATAACAACAGTTCAATTATCTCCTCTTTATTACCATTCCTACCATACACCCTAGATTCATCCACCAAAGAAGTGGTCGGCCATCTTTGTGACAGTTTCTCTCCTGCTCCTTCTTTCAATCCAAGGACATCTTTTTGTTGCCCAAGAAATTCTAGTCTGTCAATGATCTCCTCTATCCTGGACTCTAACCCATCACCGATAATTGGACTGAATGTGCTAGAGACTCTATTCCATACCTGAACTGTGCTGGTTTGAGATTCAGCTTCAATCTTGCATCGCAAAGCTTCGGTAGCAATCTCATCCAGCAGGTCCTCAGCATCATAAACAGCATGTTTGAGCTCATCCACCCATCCTCTGACCGCTGGATTTGCAATTTGCTTCACCTCAGCATCATTAAGCACAACATGGACAGTAAGCAGTGTTATCTTCAACTTGTTTAGCAGTGTATCGTTCTTTTTCTGGCCCCGGATGAAGTTTACAACCTCACGGGAAGCCATCCTGTCAAATAGAACTTGGAGAGAAGCAGAAAGAAATGCTCCTCCCACTAAGGCCCCGGCCATATCTATTCCTTGGGGATTGAATTTAAGAAAATTGAAACGAAGGTATGCAGATGGGGATTAATTAATCGGAAAACCATAAAGGATTGGGTTGTACTGTAAAACACTGCAATTTCTTGGTGTTTATCCAGTAGCTGCTTGCTAACATCCTTGTGGCCTAGGATTTCATCCTTTAGGAGGCCAAGAGCGTGGATTCCAATGCTTGAATCACTGTTTGGACATCAGGTTAGACGCAAACAGCCGACAAAGTTGAACCCAGTAGCGACAAGTGAATGGCCAAAAATAAATGAAGCAAAAAGATAAGGCACAAGAACATGGGCTGTTACTATATGTCAAGTGAATAAATTAATACGGCCTTGCTTGCCAACTTAAACATGCCTATGGTCCATTTCTAACCATATAGAATCTTACATCCATGATTAAAGTGCTTTGTAGTATAAAAAGGATGAGTTCATATTTTGAGTAAAGTTGGTTTATATGGCCTTTTAAGAGCCTCTTTCATAAGAGATATCTTATACCAGAATTTACCTTTGTTTTCCCTTTATGTTAAACAAAAATCTCTTTTACTTACAAGTCCAGAGACCTGTTTTGTTTTTTTAGGACATTTGGAATTCAGGAAAAATCATGTTTACCAAAACCCACTTATAACCCACTCATTTTAGCAGGGAAAAATATATATGGATAAAGGTAAGATCCATTCAATTGTCTATGGGCTTTTGATATTGTTATAACCAATGTTTTCATTAATGAATTGGTTATTGAACCAAAAAAGTTACGGGGAATCATGTAATTATATACCATTAAGAAAAATATTTCATTTTTTGAAACGTTTATTTTTCACTTTCACAGTTTATGGATTTTAGAAAAAGTAATCCTTCAAACATGCACTCAAATAATAAAAAGCATTAAAGTTTCAAAACTACCCTTTCTACCATTTCCCCTCTTATAGCCAACCATCTCCTCTTTTATTTTTTATTTTTTATTTTTTATTTTTTTAATGTGACATGATAAGTCAAAGACCATATTGTTGTCTTTAAAGTTGGATATGTGGCAACTAATATGATTTTTCTTTTTTCCATTTTTTCAGTCTTCCATACATGTTAATACTTTCAAATTCAATATTTCAATCTAATATATATGTTATAATATTTTAATATATATAATATATAAATATTATTATAAGTATGTATTATTATTATATAATTAGAATATTAATACAATATGTATATAATAAATAAATATATACTATTTATTAACATTTGATATTTTTACATTTTAAATTTAATAGTTAATAATTTAATTTAATATTTTAATCAATCCCATTAAATTAATTAATATTATAATTCTATTATATATAATTATAAATTTCTTTTTTTTAATGTGTTAGCTTTATGATTATTTAAAAAAAAAAAAAAAAAACTTTTTCACCAGTTTTTTTCCCTCCTCTATAATGCCTCCACCTTTTTTGCATTTTTTTTTAAATATGATAGTTTCATGATTTTTTTTTTTTTTTAATTTTAAGAAATTTTCACTCTTTCATCTTTTCATGTTTATTGGTGTTAACTTTCTTCTTCGTTAAAATGTTTAATATTTTTAATTATATAAAATAAAAACTTAATTGTGGTTCTAAGATTTTGCTTTATTAAATTTTTTAATATTTTACTTATATAAAATAAAAATAAAAATTTCATAAAATTTTTATTTAATTATTTATATTAGTTTTCTCTTAATTTTATTAAAAATTAATTTTTTTTTTTTTACATATTGGAATTGTGCACTCCTTTAAAAATAGGGTACTACTCTCTTTATAAAAAATGTTATCATTGAAGTGTGTTAAGAGTACCATTGTGGTGGGAAGTATGTACCATTTTTCTTTATTTTATGGTAAGGTATGTTATTGTTTGTTACATGCTTGACATCTTATGTAATAATGAAATAATGTGAATTGAGTAAATGTTATTATGTAATATTCATTTGGGATCCTTGGTAATGTATTTGAGTTCCTCTCCCACCTTCAAATGTGATTTAGAACACCACATATATCTTTAAGAAAAAAACATGCATTCTCGTTAGACCCAATTGCAATAACATCCACTCAATTCACGTTATTTTGTCATTACAATTGATGTCGAGCATGTAACGAACGATAACATACCTTACCATAAACTAAAGAAGAGTGGTACGTACTTCCCACCACAATGGCACTCTTAGCACACTTTAGTCTTACTTCTTTTATAAAAGAATGGTACCCTATTTTCAAAGGCTTGTGTCAATTCATGTGCAACTTCAGTATGTAAAAAAAAAATTAATTTTTAATAAAATTAATAAAAAAAATCAATATAAATAATTAAATACAATTTTTATGAAAAATATTTTTTATTTTATATAAATAAAATATAAAAATTTTAAGAAAGCAAAATGTTAGAACCACAAATATTAAACATTTTAACGAAGAAGAAAGTTAAAACCAATAAATATGAAAAAATGAAATAATAAAAAAACTTTAAATTAAAAGGATATCACGAAACTGTCATATTTTATTTAATGATGTTCCATTTTCACTTTTATCTATCCTTATTCCATATATTATATATTATGAGCATTCTTGCCTACATCTTTTGCATTGTACGTGACTTAGGTGCATTAGGAGTTGCACAAAAGATCTAAGTCATGGGTCCCTTGCAAATAGATGACTTGTTCATAGTCGATTCATGGGCCTAGGCAACCCATTAGAGGTTGTAGTGCACCATCTCCTAATTGAAGGGATGGTTGGTTTTGGTTATCAAGATGGGTTTCCCAAGATGAGTGTACTAATATGTATGGTTACACATTAGACAGGACCCACGGTAAGTCATGACTTAAGGCAATCAAGTTGTTATGACCTCACCAAACTGCTTCATTGTGTTGTCTCTCAACCTTGAGAGAATTTTGAGCTTATGCTAAAGTTAGCAATGACTTTGATCTATGGGTGAGATTGTAAGATCATCATATATTCACCATGGATTAGGTCACTATTGATGGAGGCTAGTGGCAATAGGTATTCTCAATAGAGGCACCATGATATCTCATGGATTTAGACAATATGTCCTGCTAGGTGATGCAAAGGACATGTGATTTAGAAGACTATGGTCATAGAATTTCCTTTAGTGAAAATTTAACATATGCTTCTTGGAGTTAGAATATGTCAATTGACCACAAAATAAGTGGGATCTATAACTCAAGAATTGGAGAGGTAATCTTGATAGGTGATAGCACTACCTTGTTAGATTATGGACACCAGGTCATGTGGAGTCTGCATGTAGTGGATAGGGCATAAACCCCGAGTTTCGTCTCATTGTTATTTACAAAGGATGTTGGAGTGCAATTGATTCTCTTTAGTGGAATGTTGAATAACTTCATAATTAGATTCCGAGGGAGCTAGTACTCCTATGGGTCCCAGTGGTTCTCGTTTTGAGCTCATATACCATGATGGCACGGTTTATGAGAGTTGAATTGGCTCTTGGTTCATTCCTATGTATGAGGGTGTTTTGGTAATTACATAAGATTACAAAGGGAATAATGAACAAGTTCTCTGGATTGGGCTAATTGATTAATTAGATGACCCTATCTGGTTAATTAATCAATTAGGACTCATTTTATGCTAGATTGAGTGACCCAAGCCTTGGTGGGCTCAAATCACTTAAACCCAATAAGGAAACCCTATAAATACCCCCTTAGGGCCTAAGGTTTCCATAACCTTGAGAGAGACTTTGTCTTCAACCTCCAAAGAAAGAGAGAAATAATGAGAGCCAAGTGATCCTTTTTTCCAAAGCCCACACTTTGGTGTGCCAAGATCGTGGTTCACGTTATCGGATAGAAGATCTTAGTTGTATGAGACTTCCAGATTCATTGTTCTTTCTCTTCATTGTTTCCATGATGTGTAGTTTCTTTTTTCTTAGGTATACTGGGCATTCCTTTTCAGCATCCTAAATGGTTACAAAGGAATCACTGCCCCTAAGCTTGTTCTCTTATTTTATTTTCCTGAACTTTTCTTATTTGGTGTTGTTTTTCTTCTTCTTGGTGGACGAGCCTAAAGAACATTAACTCCTATATGAACACCCTTCCAATCTTGGAGAATCCTTTTACCCATTCTAAAGGAATCTGGTAAGATCTCTAAGATCGCATGAATCCTGGTGTTTATAATAGTCTTAAGGTCAACTTGTCTAATAGACTTACCCTTATCACCAAATAATCCTTGCAACTTTAAAGAGAATATCATAAACCACGACAATAGGCATGTGTTTCTATTGCAACACATTATCCAAAGACCCAAGTATGAGATACTTGGTCTCATGATCTGTCTTATGCCACTTTTGATATGCTTCTCTTTCTTTATGTTAGGTTTGTTCAAAGGAAATAACAAACTCTACCTAAATTAGCTTCGATGCAATTAATAGTATATCCATATTATTTTTCAGTCAATAACTAGGTCTAATTTATACATAAGATAAGTGGTAACAGGTTAAAGACATGATATCCATAACAAATATAATAATTCCATGCATTAATAAAAGAAACTAGGCATTCAAGGCAAGTTGGTAATTAATTTAGCAAAAATGTAGTGCTCTCAAGCTGCATGTCTTTGTGCAAGGTATCCTAGTATCATAATAATCAAGCCTACTTTTGACAGGTCATGACTCTTATAACTAGGATAGAGACTCTCTCTAATTGATCTACCTACCTTAAACTTTAAAAGTTATTCTAAGGCATTGATCAACATACCTATTGTTTAGCCCTTAGTCCAAGTAAGTGAGACCACTTTAGGTGATTAATCTAGCTACCACTTCATATTTAAGCTAAGTGTGTAACCAAGATCCTTGACATCAATGTTACCAAGTGAATAGTTACATCTTTAGAATTGGCCACTCCCATTACAAACATATATAGTCTCATCCATAAAGAATAGTCCATATCCTTTGATTCCTTGGGCTACTCTATCTTTAGGATAGTGATGCACCCAAAATCAAGATGGGTTCAATCTTAGAGGCTGTGGGGTTGCCTATGGTCCTCTCCAACTTAATCTTTTAAATTAATTATATATAGTCTCATCCATAAAGAATAGTCCATATCCTTTGATTCCTTGGGCTACTCTATCTTTAGGATAGTGATGCACCCAAAATCAAGATGGGCTCAATCTTGGAGGCTGTGGGGTTGCCTATGGTCCTCTCCAACTTAATCTTTTAAATTAATTAAGAGCTATTTAAAACTTTAGTAATTATCTTGATGAATAAAAAATAATCTTCTTTAAAAAATTTCCAAATATATTTATTTCCTAATTGGAAACCTAGTGTAATAGGAGAATTCATTCTCCTTCTCTTATACCAATCCAATTAATAAATATTTTATCTAGGAAATATTTTCAAAGTAATTTATTTCCATCAAATTACTAAGCCTTTTGGTAATAATCTTTTAGTGATAAATTATCTCTAATGAAAATTTCCAAATGATATTTATTTTCCAAATTGGAAACTTAAGTGTAATAAGGAAACTTCCAATTTATGAAAATTTGAAACTTTGAGAACACCTTATCCCATTAGAGGAACTTTAGTTCTCATATTCAAAATTCCTCATAAATTTTCTTTCTTTATGCCTATATCTTTCCAATTTAATAAATATTCTCAGATATGGAATCCAATTTTCATAATAATTTACTCCATTAAATACTACCAAAAGCATAACCTTAGTAATCTCTCAATGGATAAAATATTATCTATGAAAAACTCTCAAAAATGTTTATTTCCTTAAAAGGAATTAAACAACCCATTTTGGAAAGTATTTTCAAAATATTTTACATCATTAAATTACTAAAACTTCCAAAAATATTTTTAGCAACCACTGTTATCATAAAATGTCTATCATGAGATTTTCTAAATCTATTATTTATCTTTTAAATTGGGACTCATGTGCTAAAAGAATTGTTCTCTTATTCCTTATCATTGAACTATCCAAACAAAACGGTTTCCTCTTTCTCTCTTGGGTGGAGAGCTTGGAGGACCAACTATAGATATAGTTTTCCTTCTCTCACTGAGAAATAACAAGAAAACCTCCTAAAGTTTAATAAATGGATAGTTCTAAAGAAATAAAAATCTTCTTAGCAACAACCAATTTAAATAAATAACTTTGGAAAATATCTTTGCATGAAAATTTACTAAGAATACTAAAGTTCTTTGTTTTATAAGTCTTATTTTGGTAATCTTGTTAATTATAAATTATCTATCATGAATTTCCAAAACTAACTTATTTTCTTTAGATTGGGATATTGTGCAAAAAGGAAAAATATTATTTTATAAAGATTTGGAAAAATAAAGGCTCTTCCTTAAAAAGAAAATTTTTATTCTTAGAAATCTCAGAGATTTGAGAAGATTTTATAAAAAATAAAATCTTTAAGAATTAATTTTTAAAATGAAGGAGAACTTCTAATCCTTTTCCAACTTATCTTTTACCTAAAATAAAATTTCCTAACCATGTACATTCCAATTTAAATAAGTTTTCCAATTTTGAAAAATTAATGAAAATTTATTTCCAATTAAGAATACCAAAATATGTTATTTTGGGTCATATGTGCAATTTAAACAAAAATAGCATATAATAAATACAAGGAAATAAATAAATAAATAATTTCCCCATGGTCTTTAGGGATCTTGTTGCATATTTAGTAACCTAAGAAGTTGGATTTCCAATATCCCATGTTACTAAATCAAACCTGCAACAAAAAATTGGGTTAGTATCATTATAGACACCAAAAAATATCTCTAGAACCCTCAAAAGGCAAGTGGAGCTGCGTAAAGCGTTGGATGGAGCCATGAGACGCTTGATACAACTTATGGCACTGGATAGGGCACTAGATAAGGCGCTCGAAGAGCATTGGATAGTGTGCTCGAAGGACACTAGATAGGGCGCTCAAAAGGCACTAGATAGGGTGCTTGAATGGCATTAGATAGGGCGCTCGAGCACTCATGCAACATTGGAAGAACGCCAAACAACACCTTCGACTTCAAACGACCATATTTCCTTTATTTCAACTCCAATTTGTGAATCATTTAAAGCATTGGATTCATGATTTTATAAGCTTGAAATTCATGTGTGGCTTGCCTAAGAAATCTCATGGGAGATTGCCTCGAAATTTAGTCAAAGTAAGGCCTAATGCATAGGCACTCCATCTGAATACACACTTTTTTCAGGTTGGGAAATCTTCACTATGGATTTGCTATGATGTATTGAAATGCTTCCATGCTTTCTTATAGTTACAAGATTGATAAAAACAAAAAAAACTAAAGTTTTACATAATAAAAAATACTATACTTCTCAAAACAAAGTTTACAATCAATCTAGAAAATAAAAACTGGATTTTTACAACCAATGAAAAAATCCTATGCTTCCAACCAAGAACAATGTTGAGCCATCAGGCGAAAGATCCTGGGTTTACGAGAGTTTCAACAACTTTAAGGTCATCTTTAGCAATTGGAATCTAAGCTTTGGGAACATCCAAACCTAAATTTTGGTACTTTAACCTAAACAATCATTTTTTTTCCAAAAAAAAAAAATAATAAAAAATTGGTATTGCTTTAGTTGCTTCGATATAAAATGCCAATGATAAAACGCATAGGTGTAAGTTGGTCTACAAGAGGAACAAAGGAGTAGATGGGAAAGTAGATATTTATGTGGCTAGGTTGTAACTAAATGTTATGGTTTGAAACATTGTTTCAAATGTAGGAAACCTTTTCACCACTAGCCATACTCAAATCCATTATAGTAGTTCTACGCATTGCAATGTATCTCATTTAGAAGATATTGCAATAAGATGTCAAGATAGGATTCTTAAACGATTATCTTGATATTAGTATTTATATGATGTAACCAAATATTTTCATAGCAAAGGGACTTGTGTGTATAAGAAACTGCAGGGAAGCATGGTGGTGTTCTAAGATCTTGTAGGTAAATGATAATCTACTCGTTGAAAATATTATAGTGATATTGTCATCAATCAAGATATGATTTTCTACTCATTTCTAAATGAAAAATGTAGAAGGGGCTCAATATATTCTTAGGTTTAAAGTCCTCAGGAATTACAAGAATAGGAAAATTGTGTTATGTCAAGCATATACTCAAATATATTTGAGAACAAGGGATTATGTGCTTATGCTTCACAGTGTTGAGATAGTTTAAAGGGTGACTTGATAGTTGATAAGATACCACCTGTGGAGAATTTGGTGGATCCCTTCACCAAGATATCGACAAGGAGAGTCTTTATCAGTCATAGGGATAACATAAGTTTTAGATGAGTATTTGACATGCTTTATAGGCAAGATGCATTGAGGGCTAATGGGAGAATATTAGGATAATGCCCTTAAAAGCATGACATAATGTAATAAATTTGGAATTCGTTATTTATTTAATGATGTTCCAATTTCACTTTTATCTATCCTTATTCCATCTATTACACTTTATGAGAATTCTTGTTTGCATCTTTTGCATTGTATAGGACTTTGGTGCATTAGGAGTTGCACAAATGATCTAAGTCATGAGTTCCTTGCAAATAGATGACTTATTCACAACCAGTTTGTGGGTCTAGACAACCCATTAGAGATTGTAGTGCACCACCTCCTAATTGTAGGGATGGTTGGTCTTAGTTATTGAGATGGGTTTTCCATGGTGAGTGCACTAGTGTGTATGATTAAACATTGGATAGTACCTACAATGAGTCATGAATTAAGGCTATCAAGTAGTCATAACCTCACCAAGTTGCTTCATTATATTGTCTCTCTACCTTGAGAGAATATTGAGCTTGAGCTAAAGTTAGTAATGGCTTTAACCTACAGGTGAGATTGTAAACTGATCATATATTCGTTATGGATTTGGTCGTTATTAATGAAAGCTGGTAGCAATAAGTATTCTCAATAGAGGCACCATGATATCTCATGGGATTGAGACAATATGTTCCTTTGGGTGATCCTAAGAAGATGTGTTCATGGAAATTATGGTCATAGTGGTTCCTTAAGTGGAACTTGACATAGGCTATTTGAGAGGTAAGACATTTCAATTGAATTCACAATAGTGGGGTTTGTAACTCAAGGCTATTAAAGGTAGTCTTAAAAAGTTGATAGCTTTCACCTTGTTAGACTACGGACACCAGTTCATAGGGAGATTGAACGTAATTAACAACAAGTCACGAACCCGAGCACATAGTGTCTCATTATTATCTACATAAGATATTAGAGTTCAATTGATTCTCCATAGTGGGATATTGAATCAACTTTAGAATTGGATTTTGAGGGAACTGGTAATCCTATGGGTCCTAATAGTCTTCGCTTTGAGCTCATATACCTTGTTGGCATGGATTATGAGGGTTTAATTGGCTCTAGGTTCACTTTTATGCACAAGGGTGTTTTGGTAATTATGAAAGGTTACATAGAGGTAAGTGAACAAGATCTTTGGATTGGGCTAATTGATTAATTTGTAGGCCTTATTGGGTTAATTAATCAATTAAGACCCATTTTGGGCTAGATTAAGTGACCCAAGCTCATGTGGGCTCAAATCACTTAAGGCCAATTAGGAACCCTATAAATACCCCTTAGGGGTTAGGGTTTCCATCACTTTTGTTTTCCACCATTATTTCCTCCTCACCGAAAGTGTGCTAAGAACAAGGTTGAGTCATTGGGCAGAAGATCATGGGTTTACGAGACTTCCAACAACTTTAGGTCATCTTCAACACTTGGAATTTAAGGTTTGGGAACATCCAAACCGTACTTTAACCTTAAAAAATCATTTTATTTAAAAAAAAAATTGGTTTTGTTTTTGTTGCTTAGACCTAAGATGCCAACACACTCAAGCGCTTAGATTAGCACTTGAGCGATGGCATTGAGCGCTCGAGCAATGGCGTTGAGTGCTCGAGCGATTGGATTAGCACTCAAGCGGCTCAGGCACTCAAGCTCTCCTTCCAACGATGCAAGTTATGACTTTTTAACACTTCAGGCAGATTGCTGGAGGGTTTTTCCTATTTTCTAACCCATTATTTGTTGCAAGTTTTATTTGATAATGTTGGTGATTTGGATTTTATCAAAATATATTACCAATTATGCAACAAGATTCCAAAGAGCAATGGAGAAATTATTTTGTTTAATTTATTTACTTGTTTTTGCCTATGTTTTATATATTGCATATGTGACCTTAAGATATTTTGGTATTCTTAATTGGATATAAATTTCATGAATTTTTCAAAATTGGAAAACTTATTTAAATTGGAATGTGTAGGTTTAGGCAATTTTATGTTAAGAAAAGATAAGTTAGAAAAGATTAAGAGCTTTCTTTCCTTTTCAAAATTAAGTTTTAGAGATTTAATTTTATTTAAAATCTTCTCAAATCTTTGAGATCTCTAAAAATAAAGAATTTTTCCCTTTTGGAAAAGCTTTTGATTTTCCAAATCTTTATAAAATAATATTTTTTCTTTTTTGCACAACATTTAAAGAAAATAAGTTAATTTTCAAAATTCATAATAGATAATTTATAATTAAGAAGGTTACCAAAATAAGGATTAAAGCCTAAAGAAAAGTAGTTTTCTATTTTGAGTAAATTTTCATAAGAAGATTTTTTTCAAGTTATTTATTTAAACTGGTTGTTGCTAATAAAAATGTTATTCATTTTGTAACTATCTTTTTACTAGAGGGGGTTCTCTAGGCTCTTTCCCCTTGAGAAAAGGAGAACTACACCTATAATGGTCCTCCATGATATCTCTTTTGAGAGAAGAAGGAAACCGTTTAGTTTGAATATGGATAGTTCAAGGATATAGAATGAGGAAGCAATTCTTCTAGCACAAGAGTCTTACTTTAAAAGGTAAATAACGGATTTGGAAAATCTCATGGTAGATAATTTATGATGAGAAGAGTTATCAAAATAGCTTTGAAAAGTATTTATTAATTTAATGGAGATGTAAAATATTTTAAAAATACTTTCAAAAATTGATTATTTAATTCCTTTTGGGAAATAAACAATTTTTGGAGTTTTTTCATAGAGAATATTTGATCCATTAAGAAATTACTAAAAGGTTTTGTTTTTGGTAGTATTTAATGGAATAAATTATTATGTAGTTTCCATCAAAATATTTATTAAGTTGGAAAGGTGTAAGGAAGAAGAAAAGTAAATTTTATGAGGATTTCGGAATATAAGAAGTAAAAGTTCCTTTTTTGGATAAAGTGCTCTCATGATTTTCAAAATCCCATAAATTGATAATTTCCTTATTCCACAGTTGGTTGGACCTTAAGAATCAAGAGATATGAACTCTCTACATGGACGAGACCAAATATGTCTGTAGTGCAAGCAACCACCCCCATGGTAGGGTTCTTTACTTGGTGACATTAATAGTTCAAGGCTAATGGTTATACACTTTACATTGGACATGAGGTGGTCAAATTGCCCCACATAGTCCTGCTTGCAATGTCCATGGACCAAACTTAAAAGGTATTTTGATTTTATCTTTAAATACTTTGCATGGTTAAGGTAGAGAGATAGGTCTAAGAGGGTCTTTAATTATTAATAAGATCATTACCTACTCTATGTAGGCATGATTCTTATGATACTAGGATACATTGCAAAAGAACATGTAGTTTGAGAGTACTACATATTTGCTAAATTAATTACCAATATGATGCTCTAGGAACTTGCTTTAATCCATAAAGGGCTTTCTTTAACCTATAGACATGATTGGGGAAGTTTAGATCCTCGAATCCCTTAGATTGCTCAACATAAACTTCTTCACTTAGAATCCTATTAGGAAAAGCACTCTTGACATTCATTTGGTAAATCTTTATCCTCAAGGAGCATGTTATTGCCAAAAGTATCCTAATTGATTTTAATATAACTACAAGTGCAAATGTCTCTTCATAATCATTCCCTTCTATCTTTCTATCTATGAGTATGCTTAGGCAACTAATCTTACTGTGTTTCTCCTAATTACTTTATTCTCATCCTATTTGTTCTTAAACATCCATTTTGTACCTATGACATGTTTATTTTTAGGCTTCGGGACTAAGTACCACACACAATTCCTAATGAATTGATTTAACTCTTCCTGGAGTGTGGTAATGCAAGATTCATCTCCTAAACCTTCTTTCACATTCTTTGGCTCCAATTAAGGGGTATAACATACAAGACCCGTCTCATTTAATCATGATTGTCTCTTAGTAACCACACGTTCATTAAGATTTTCTATAACATTTGAGATTGGGTGGTTCTTAAGTAATCCAGATCTATGCTTATTCATTTTTACTTCAAGTGTCATCTAAAGGTACAACTTCATTCATATTAAGGTCAATGTTACTTTTAGGGATATCGTTAGGGTTATATTTAGTAGTCTCCAAGTCTTCAAAGTTATCCCAGTTAATTCCTGGGCTAAATTTGATTTATCAATTATATCTCGATCATACTCAGTATTATTTATAACCACATTGGAAGACTCTTGGATGCCTTGTGAATTTTGATTATACACCCTATAAGCTTTATTCCACATCAAATTTAGCATCAAATTTTCCAAGGTTATCTCTATCCCTGAGTATATAACATTCACTGTGTAAAGTCCTAAAGTACTTAAGGTTAGGTTTCTACTAGTCCATAATTCATAAGATGTCTTATTTGATCCTCGCTTAAGAAAAATCCTATTGGCAATATAACATGCAGTATTAATAGCTTCTACCCAAAATTGCATAAGGGTTTCATGCATAAAAATCATTACTCTAGCCATTTCTTGTAGCACTCTATTCTTTCTTTCAGCTACTCCATTCTATTGAGGAGTTCTAGGGGCTGCAAACTTCTGTTTAATTCCTTTAGACTCATAAATGAGGTTAACATCCACATTTTCAAACTCTCTCCCCCTATCACTTTTTAATCCCCACAATTGAATGACTTATTTCCACTTGTATTATATTGAATAAAGACTTTTAAGTGCTCTATGCCCTCTAATTTCTCCTTTAAAAACTCGCAAAAGAGTATCTCAAAAAATCATATACAATCACAAGGACATATCTCTTGCCACCTCTACAATCACAAGAAGATCTAAAGGTCTAGAGGTCCTTATCTCCTTAACCTTTCTATGTGAACTCTTAGTTTGTTTTCCTTTCATGCACTTACCACAATTGGGTTTAGGTTCACCACTAAGTCTAGTTATGGCTCTAACTTTTTTAGTATTTACTAAGTGCACAAGATCCTTATAGTTTATGTGACTGAGTCTTCTGTGTTAGAGCTTAGTAGGATAAAGATTAGCCCTACTGCACATAAAAGGTATTCTAAAGTTAGGATTTATGGCATAACAATTATCAATTGTCTATGTCTTGTGATAATTATCTTTCCTTCTTTATTGACTACCTCGTATATGTCTTTGTAAAAATTCCCTTTATGGTATTTTTTGCACATTTGACTAATGCTTAAGAGGTTTGCCTTGAGTCCTTTAACATATAGAACTCCATCTAATTTAGGATAACTAGGGATAACTATACTACCCTTGCCTTTCACTTGAGCTAGGTTTCCATCTCCAAAAGTACCTTGCCACCATAGTTTTCAAGAGAAGTAAAAGAGGATCTATCTTTTGTCATGTGTCTAGAGTAGCTACTATCAAGGTACCACTCACTAGAAGGTTTAGCTTTAAAATCATTGAACAAAACTTAGCATTTATACCTATCATTTCTAAACTAAACTTGCTTAGTCCTAGGTGGTGACTTAGAGGAACTAAATTGACTTCTAGGCTTCTGATTGGTTTTATTCTCTTTCCCATTATTCAAATGTTATTTTTAAGGGAATTAAAGTCATTCATAATTGTATTCACTGGAGTTCAAACTTTCCAAAAACATATTGTAGCATCTAAATTGAGAGTGTCTAGTTTTCTTACATTGTGTGCATAGTGATGTCATTTTAGGAGATTTTACTTGGTTAAGGATATTATCCTTACCTTTAATAAACATAGTTTCTCCACTAGAGGGAGTTTCATCTTTGTTAATGTACCCCAAACCTTTTTTATCACCATGGGTTTTGCATTAATCAACAATTTCTTTAAGCACTTTAGTTCCAAGGTGAAAATTTCCATTCATAGATGAAGAAGTTTATTATTTTTTATCTTTTGAGTAAGGACATTATTCTTCTTAATGAGAGAATGATGCTCAAATTCAAGAAATCTAATTTTCTCAAGTAAATTAGTCTTTTTAGCATAAAGCACATCAATATTGTTTTTATGAGCTTCAAGAATATCATTATTTTTCATATAACTCTTAGTTAGTCTTTCATGCTCAACATGATTACTCAAGAATTCAACCCTTTATTCATCAATAAACTCATCATCATCTCTATCACTATCACAATCACTATCATGCACAGATTTCATAAAAGCAATAAAAGCTAACAAGTCATTGGGATTGTACATCACATCTTCAGAAGCTGTGGAAACACTCTCTTCATAATCAATATCTCCCCATGTTGCTTGCATAGAATTTTTGGCATCTTTGGGGCTAGGACAATATTGAGCATAATGTCCTAGACCTCCACAATTAAAGAATTCAACTTTCTTACCATTTGAGGAACCTTTTCTTTTTTCTTATTGGATGATTGTTCATTAGGTCTTTTTCTTTTTCCAGATTCTTGGTTCTTGTAGTACTTTTTATTAAATTTCATGACCCTTTTAATCCGTTTAGCCATATGTGCCAATTCATCACTAGTTATATCGTATGGCATTTCAATATCTTTCTTTCCATTCTCAAAAGCCTTAAAGGCAAAGTCTTTAGGCTTTTGGGAACTAGGTAGGTCATCTCAATATTTGAATGGAGCCTACAAGTTCATCAACTCTCATGGAATTGATGTCCTTGCTCTTCTCTATGGCAGTTAGTTTAGCTCTAAGTCTCTTTGGAAGAAATCTCAATATTTTCCTAACTACTTTTGAATCTAGAATAGGTTCTCCAAGGTTAAATGAGGAATTTACAATATCACTTAATTCATAATAAAAGGAAGAAAAAGTTTAATTTTCATGCATCCTAATATTCTCAAACTTACTAGCGAGCAATTGTGATTTAAAAATATTTACAAATGACGTATATTCATGAGTGACTTGAAGAATATCCCATGCCTTCTTTGCACGTTTGCAATTAGCTATCTTGTGAAACTCATCTGGACAAACTCCATTAAAGATACTAAATAAAGCCCTAACATTGGCTTCACTACCTTCATTATCGACTTTGTCCCATTCATGTTTAGGTTTAAGTTCTCCTGTTGATCTTCCTTGAGCATCAAGGATCAAAGGTGGTCCCCAACCTTATTCAATTGAATTTCACACCCTTTCACCTTGCATTTTGAGGAAAAAACATCATTCGTGCTTTCTAATGGAAATAGTTATTCCCATCAAAATAGGGTGGACTATTCAAAGGAGCACCATTTTTAGATTGTTCCATATCGAACTTACAAGATCAATAAAAATTTGATTTTTATCCTATGTGATTAATAAAAAATTGATTTTTAAACAATATAAGCAACAACAATTGGATTTTTAATCAATAAGATAAAGAATCGATTTTTTATCCCGCTCTTATACCAATTGAAAAATGGGTATTGCTCAAATACCATTTAAATAATAACCAAAAGTCCAATAGGGAACACCTAGAGCAGGGTAGATGGGTGATTTAAAAATTTAAAACAATATTTATAAATTATAACAAACTTTTTCTTACTCTAATAGATATCAGGGATGTCCCAAATAAATAAATAGTTATACCTAGAATCTTTAGGTGTAAAAATATGATTTTTAACTTTTAGGGATATCCTGCTATTGGTTAGGGATAAATAAAATAAAGTTGTTGATATTTGAAATATAAGTATTGAGATATATTATGGATAATGATAATCGCCAAAATAACTACCCTAACAAACTCAATAACAACCTCAGCAAATGAATCAAAGGATATCCTGAAAGAAGTCAAGGATAACAATAATTGGTTATAGGTATAACCTCTATAACTACTAAGATAACCAACCTAACAACCTTAAAAATAATCCCAACAAATCAATTAAACTATTCAAATAAAATATTTGTATGAATAAATAGATATGTATCTTTTATGAAAACCATGCAAGATGTTAGGAATATTCAATTTGACCTATTCTAGACAATTCAAACAAAATATCAAATATAAAATATATAAACAATGAGGCACAAGATTTTTATATGGAAAAACCCCACAAACTATGACCTACCAATCTAAATCCACTATTCAAAATCAAGTTACGCATATTTACCTGGCCGTTTTATATTAAAGACTTACTCTCCAACACTGACAACTTGATCCACATCTACAACACAACAATTCCCTGTTGCTTCCTAGTAAATCCTTTCGCCTTTTCGAAAGGATTAAGGTATTCAACCAACAATTCAAATATCCAAATCCTTGAATGAGAGATCAAGAATAATGTGGCAATCAGACTATCTTCACAAGGAGTCCCTCTAAAGAATAAGAGGTTTTTAAACCATATTTCAAGATCTCTAAGGTCTCTATGATCTTTCTAATCTCCGATCTTTTAGCCTGAATCTCTAACCCTCAAAAGGTTATAAGAGAGGTATTTATAGGTAAAAAATGTAAGGATTTCGGTATCTTAAGTTTCAAAATTAAAGTTAGAGAGAAATTCATTTAAAATACATTTATAAACTCGACAGAACTGTCATGACCACTTGAGTGAACTTAGATTGCTTGAGCATTCTGCTTGGACAAGATTAATCTCTTGATTGACCCCTGTTTCTTGACAAATCATTTTAAAAACGGTTTAAGTCCAAAAATGATAACAAACCTTTTTATACCTCAAATAAGTCTTATATGCAATAAGCCAAACCTTTTTAGATGTACCTGTGACTTCCTGGTTGGACGAACAACCCTTGATCTTCAATGAAGAGAAAGTCACTATCTAAACGTATGCCATGGCTAAACATTAATTGGAACAAAATTGCGAACAAATACACACGACTTAAATGTCCTAACAATCACCACCCCACCAATGGGGTTCCTTACTTGGTGACATGTATAGTTCAAGGATAAAGGTTATACACTTATCATTGGATATTAAGTGATCGAATCACCCACTACAGTCCCACTGGCATAGTTCATGGGCAAATAAAAGGTATGTTGATGTTGCCTTTAGATGTCTTTCATGGTTAAGGTAGGGAGATCAATCTAAGAGGGTCTTTAACTAGTAATAAGGTTATGACCTATCCACCGTAGGCTTAATTCTTATGATACTAGGATACCTTGAAAAAGGATATGTAGTTTAAGAGCACTATATTTTTGCTAAATTAATTACCAAATGCCTTGAATGCTTAATTATGTCATATGCTTGGTTATATTCTTTGTTACAGATATCATGTTGGTTTTATTATCACTCTCTTTCTCATAATAGATCAAACACATGTCTATAGAGACTCTGATATTCTTTTTTTTTAGTTTGAAATGGTTATTTGGTGATAAGGATGAGTTAGCTTTGACAAGCTACTCTTATGACTATTATGAACACCAGTATTTATATGATCTTAGAGACCTTGTCATTTTCCTTTAGGATGGTTAAAGGGATTCTCAAAGATTATAGGGTGTTCATATGGAAGTCAATGGTTCTTTAGGTTCTTCTGTCAATAAGAAGGAGAACGACACCAAATAAGGAAAGTTTAAGAGAAGGAATAATAGAGAAAGCTTAGGGGCAAGTGATTCTTTTGTGACCTTTTAGGAGACTAGAAAAGGAATGCCCAATTTACCTAAAGGAAAAAAGGAAAGTATACATCATTTTCTCATTGTCGAGTATTTAGTGGTGAGTTTTACATTTATGGTGGATAGATTCTAGGCCCACTGTCTATATGTTCTTATAGGATATTCAACAAATGAGAAGGTTAAATGATGGGATTATACTTACCTTAGCTTTAAATGTAAGGTTAGTTATGCAAGTTAGTGAGAGATAATATTTTTTTTCTTTTATATGTATTCCATTAACACTTTGCCAAGTGATGAGAATAGTCAGATCTCAAGATTGAACCCAGCACTAATTAAACATTTGGTATCTAGACCTAGGTCATATTAATCTAAATAGGATCCAAAGACTAATAAAGTTTAGACTCATTGATTATAGATCTTCCAATCTATGAATCATGTATAGATGGTAAAATAACCAAGAGGACTAGAGCCAAGGAATGTTTGGTGTTTGGGCATACTAACATGCATGGAATTTTTAATGTCCATACATGGGGAGGGTATGGGTATTTCATCACTTTTAGTTATGATTACTCTAGATTTGGATATATACATAAAAAAATCCGATCCCTTTGATACATTCATTGAATTTAAAGTGGGATTGAATAACCTATTGGGCATACATACCAAGTCACTTCAATTAGATCATGGTGATATGTCTAGGAAGTTTCATTCTTTCTATTAGAGCATGGGATTATTTCCCAGTTATGTGTATTGGGGTCTCTATTGCAAAATAGAGAAGTGGAAATAAAATATCAAACTTGGATGAACATAGTGAGATCGTGGATAGGTTTCTCATATTTTCCTAGATTTTTTTGGGGATATGTTTTATAGACTATGTAATACCTCTTTTTTAAAGAGGTATATTAGTTTATAGGATATCTAAGAGGATTTTTGGGTTATTACCTTTATAATTAGGATCAACAGAAGATATTTATTAACACAAATGTCAGATTTTTTATGAAGACTATATGATAAGGAATAAGGCAAAGAGTGATATAGATTGGAGGATATATTAGAAGATAGTTCCACATTGCATAGGATATTATGGATCCATAGGGTTTAAGACAAACCATTCCTATGATTTCCAATACACCAGTGTCTCATCATAATGGGAGGTTTATATCTCATAGATTATGATGAAGCAGTGAGTAGTGTTTGTGCTTACTTAAGGTAAGGAGCTATGAAGCAGTAGTTAGAATCTTTGTATTCTAACATAATTTGGGTTCCTATAGAAGTACCTAAAGAGATAAATTCCATAAGTGTAAGTTGGTCTACAAAAGGAACACATGAGTAGATAGAAAGCTTGAGTTTTATGTGGTTAAGTTTGTAGCTAAAGGTTATAGTTTGAAACTTTGTTTCAACTATGGAAAACCTTTTCAATAGGGGTCATACTCAAATCCATTAGATTACTCCTATCTATTGCAGTATGTCTCATTTATGAGATATATCAACCAAAGATTTTCATAACAAAGGGCTTTGTGTGTACAAGAGGCACAAGGAAGCATGGTGATGCTCTAAGATCTTGTAAGCAGATGACAATCTACTCATTGGATATGATGTAGGGATATTGCCATCAATCAAGATCTGATAGTCTACTTAGTTCTAGATGAAAATCAAGAGGAAGACGTAATATATTCTTGGGATTAAGGTCCTTTAGGATTGCAAGAATAGGAAAAGTGTGTCATGTCACCTACATTGATGAACATTTGGTCAAGTAAATGATGTAAAACTCCAAGAAGGGTTTGTTACTCTTTGGATTTAGAGTTGTCTTTATTAGGATCAATGTCCTTGGACATATGTGGAGAGAGATCACATTAAGGCGGTATCTAATGTCTTTGAAATGGATAGCCTTAAGTATGTGATGCTATGTGCTAGACTAGATATTTTCTTTATTATAGGAATAATGAGTGGATATTAGTCCATTTCTTATCAAAGCTTTGGGCGGATGTCAAGCATATACTCAAGTATCTTTGGAGAACAAGAAATTGTATGCTTGTGAGTCTTTGTGATGAGTTGGTACTCATTTTCTACCAAGAATTGACTTTTAGTCTAATGAGGACTCTCGTAGGTTTACCTTCAAGTATTTATACACTCTAAGTGGTTTTTGTTGCTTTTATGGCAACAAAGGAAGCCTTTTGGCTTATGAGTAGTTCCCTTGGCTATATCCTTTAAGATACTATTATGTGATACTAGTGGGATAGTGATATAGTCTAAAAAACTAAATTACCACTAGAAGAGGAAACACATAAAGAGAAAGTGTTACCTTATTATGAGATAGTACAGAGAGGTGATAAGACTATAGAGAATAAGTGCCCGGTCTGCTTTTGAGGCTAGTGGGAGTTTGTTAGGATTAAGCCCCTAAAAGTGAGACATGATGTAACAAAGTTAAACTTTACTATCCCCTTGCTATCCCTTTGGTGTATTGACATTCATTTGAACATTCAACTTATGTCTCTTACATTGTACATGACTTGGGAGCATTAAGAGTTGCACATAAAATAAAAGTCATGGGTTCCTTGTAAGTAGATAAGTTGTTTGTAGTTGGTTCATGGATTTGGGCAATTTAGTAGAGATTGTAGTGCATCACCTTCTAATTGGAGGGATGGCTTATCTTGGCCACCAGGATAGGTTTCTCATGGTGAGTGCACTAGTGTATGTGTTTGTATTGGTTCATATCTTAAATATGTAGTTAACACAAAATATTTAATAATTGAGAATTTAAGAATGAATAATAATTAAACAGATTTCCCAATACTGGGCAATACTAAAATTTACTATGATACAAAAAAGTATAAAAATCAGTATAGAACATTATACTCTTTACAAATAAAAAATAAAAAATTATTATGTCCCTTAATATTTTATACTATTATTTCAAAAAGAAATAGGTTTCCTATCTATATGTAATAATTTTAAAAATAATAAATTTTTTGAAAAATTATTTAAAAATTTATTTTTCACTTGTAGAGAAAATATGAAGTGATGGACGATGATGTACTGCTATTGATTACTTAGATAAATAGTAGCATAACCAAAGTTGATGATCCTAGAAGAGTGAGAATGGTAGAGAATTTATTAGCAACTACATAAGAAGGGTGAAAGAGGGATTGTTTAAGTGTGGAGAAGAAAAAGAAAAGAAAATTTGATAGCATAAAAAAAATTATAATTTGTAGACAATTTCAAATTTTGATTTCAAGTCTTATGGAGAAAAAAATTAAAGAAAAAGTCACTTTTATGGTTTTTTTTTAAACATGTATTATCAACCATTGTGTAGTCATTATACCTAACATTAAACATGAAGTCTAAGCTTTGTTTTATGTTCTTAGGTTGACCTAATAGTAGCCTAATTATATTATTAGATTATGTGGTATGACTTTTATTCTTTTTTTATATATATACTTTTATAGTTTTAAAGATGGGTCAATTTCTAGCCCAATCACATTAGGCCTAGTAAGAAAGGAACTAATATTCCATAACTGAAAACACCAAACTCAACCAAATTGAACTTCACTTAAAAGATTATTTTATTTTATTTACTTCCATAATTTGAGATAAGAGTTGCAAACATAAAACAACTCAAACCAACATGAAAGAATAAAGTATACATTTAACATAAATAAGTTTAGGTCAAGATTTGGTTAACCCATTAAGCATGTTTAAACAACTTGTCATGTTATAGTCAACCCACCTACAATATGTTTGTTACACACAAGAAACCCTAATTTAGATATAAAAATAACTTGGTTTCACTTTTTGACCTAGGTTTTCTCTCTTAGTTCTTTCACTCTCCATAGCCACATTTCACAATTCTCACCCTCTCAACACAAAAATCATTTCACTCGGGGTTTTCTCTTGGTTGACCCTTAATAACATACATCTAAAGCCTTTTTTTATCATTATCATGATGCTCAAGACCAGAGGTTTGTTCATTTAGGTCTTTCTTTTTTGTTTTTTTTTTTTTTTTTTTTTTTTTGTCATTTTAGGGATTTCTACTTCTTACTAGATTTTGTTGGATGGTTAGGGTTTGATAACTTTTCAGAATTGCGTTCAGTTTTCATGTGAAGGGTTATATGCCCCCTTTGTGGAGGTAAGCTTTTTAGGCTTAAGTTGATAATGGATTGTGAAGGTTTGGGTGTTAATCTCTTAAGGGCTCTTATCATAGAGATTTATTATTGATGAAAATTAAGGGATTTGATTATTTCTTTATGATGAAAATCATGGGCGTTGATTATTTCTTCTTAGGGCTATTTTGGCTTTATTATTGAATTTATATCCAAATGAGAATGTCCATGGTTATTTATGATTTATGGATTTGAGATTTTCATGCATTGTCTTCAACTAGGTGTTTTGTAAGGAATACTTTTATGCTCTATATAGTCTAAGAGAAATTAACTGAATAAAGAAGAAATGCAAAATTTGAATTTTAGGAATTATTTTTGTTTGGAAGGAATAAGGAATATTTGTAGGTTTGAAAGTTTTTTTTTTTTTTTTTTAATTTCCTTAACTTCCTTAAGAGACAATATTAAGGGCATGAAAATAAGAAATATTGTATGGTATTTTGGATCGTAAAATTTATTGTTCAGAAGGCTAAGATCCAATCATTGTTTTACTTTTTTTTTTCTTTTTAATCTTTCATAGAAGATAAATAAAAAATGGTGCATGATTTAATCAAACATATGTTATAGTATGAATCTAGACTCAAAATTGGGAAAGGAATTCTACAGAATACTCATAAACTATAATATTTATGAAAAATATCTAAAACTTCTTGCTTTTCAATTATTACCTTGTCTTTGCAAGAATTTTTTTTTTGTGAGTACAATAAAACTGATAATTATATAAGCAAAAGCATAGAATAAGCTAAAAATCACAAACCCAATTTCTTGTGAGGATTTTGAAATTTTTACTTTTATGATGTGAGAACTTGAAGACATAAGCCTTTAAGGAAGCGAAGATTGGAGCCTCCAATGTGGCTTTCTCTTTCTACAATTTCTTTTGTACAACTTTTTCCCTATGTATAGAGGTTAGTAAGATAATGATCTATTTACCATTAACCTTTTGGAAATTATCTTTAGGTTAATACCAAAATCATTGTCTCTTAATTCTTTAAATAATTGTCCCTTAACTTATAAGGATAATTAGAAAATTTTCTCCCTATTAAAATACCTAGAACTGAATGAAAAAAGAAATTTCCCTCACCATTTATGGGTTCCTTGTAATAAATCACACTATATATCATTCAAACAAAATGTAAATCTAATGTGTTCAGTTGAAAGTGCAATGATCTATATGTAAAAGAGGTCAAACAAAGTAGGTCGACAATTTATCTTTCTACCTATTAGATAAAATATTTCACTATGAAAATTTAGACTTCTATGCTTTAGCCTTTTATTTGTTGGCTTGTCTAACCAAGGTAAAGAGTAGGAAGAAATAGCAATTAAAAGTTTTCAATTGTGTGGAACATATGAAAAGTAAAACTTTTATTTTACTAAGTTTTTTTTTAGTAATTCTATGGTATTTTATATAAACATTTTAAATTACATTTTCAATAAAAAAATTATTTCTTAATTTTATGATATGAAATCAACCACTTCTTTACGCTATAAGAAGACATGCATGAGAAAACAATTTCAATAGAATAAGATATGGAAGCATAACCTATTTAAGAGGTTTAATATATTTCCTACTTTCTTGAATGACAATGCTTCAGATTATACCTTTGTTTTTTTTTTTTTTTTTTTTTCTGTGATAGGTGTTAATATCTTTCATATCTTCAAAATTATGTCTAGTTCAACTTTTGTCATTTCATTGATCGTGCATTTATATTTACATTATATTCCATTTGTAAGTGTGTTTCTTGGTTTCTAGTTGAATAGTAGGTTTTCAATATGAGCTCAGAATTTACTTGTTCTTTTATTTAACAAAGTTAATCTCAATACAAAATCGTATTGTCATTGCTTTTTTTTTAAGCTACTTTTCTCCATTAGATTAATCCTAACAACTATAGGTTTGACCATAACATCTTTAATTGTAGGAAAAGGTTTTTTTCCATGAAAAGTAATACTTGTAAAGGACCAAAGTTTCATAAAATATATCAAAACCATCATTTTTTTTTTTTTTTTGTGGTGTTCACTATTCATTATAAATCTCATTCCATAACTAAAAGTAATATGAGATGCAATGTGAAAATATGCAACACAATTTTCTTAGTTCAATTGGATATATAGTTTGAGTTGGAAATTTTGTTCCATTCATCCCAACTTAGAAATTTTCTAGCTTTATGTGTCTTACTCCCCATTGAAGACTTGAAATTGTTGTGCGATAAAATGGAATGACACGGGAAAGCATAGAAAGGTTCGGGAAAGCCTAACTAGGTTCAATTAGGGCATGAAATGGACATTAGGTTTTAAAATCGTGTGTAGATGTTTTAAAAAATGTCTCTAAAACTCTTGGAGTACTCAAGAGCAACTTGGAAAGTTGTTTGGATGTTTGAGCTCTTATAAGGGCGCTTAAGTGCTTGTAATAAAATTTTAAACCTGAGGAATTTTGTTTTGTTTCATATTTTTAATCGGTTTTATTTTTTTTAAAAAAAATTAGATTTCATTCACCATGTTTTTATCCTATAAATACCATGCCAAGAAGTTTTTTTTTTCAATGCCAAAATTGAAAAAAAATACATTTAAAACACTCCAGCAGTTCATCTTCATATTCTTTGGGTTGAAAAAGATCTATATCCTTGTAGGCTTTGAGGTAGAGTCCATAGGAAGCACTTGTGGTACTATGTTACAAATGTGAAGACTATAGGTAATGGGAAGTAAGATTTAGAGATAACATTTGGATAACATTTGTAATGTAAAACTATGTGTTCTTTTAATAGTGGATTTGTGATTTACAGTTTTTGACCCATGGTTTTTACATTCACATAGCCTCTAAAAGACTTGTGGGAGGTTTTTCACGTGAAAAATCATTGTCTCTTAGTTCAATTGATTTCTTTAATTTTCTAATTTCTAAATATTAAAGAGGAATTAAATTTAAAAGAATTTAAGTTAAAAGAAGTAAACACCTATTTTCCCTCCTCTAGGTATATCATAAACTAGATCACCAAACTTTAGGATTTCATTTATGAAAAGTTAAAATTATGTTTTTATATATGTAATTTTTTTTTTCTAAAACAATATGGTAGCTAACTCTATTCATATCAATTGGTGCTAATTTGATCCTTGATCCTTGTTCTAACTTGTAGCATAACCCAATGGATGGAGGAAAACCATGAGAAAATGAAGATTGAGATGTGGTTTTTGGAATACAAAGTAGTTAAAAGACAAGGGTATGGTATCAATCATTCAAATTAGTGAAGCTAGATCACTTTTGTGCATACATTATGGTATGACCTTGACTTTCTTTCTTTCTTTTTTTCTTTGCATAGCTAGTACTAATTTTTTTCTCTTCCATTAAAGAGATTCTCACATTAAGAATGTTTTTGTTTTTTTTTTTGTTTTTGGTAATGCATACCTTTCCTCTTATATCGACTTTTCTATCCTAGAAAAACATTATCAAAGGTAACCCATACTTAAAGTATGAATGTAAAATATAGTTGTATGAATTCATACAATGCCAACTATTATCATTAAGCTCTATTGAAGAGGCGAAAAGAGTTTTATTTTGAGTCAGATATATACTAGTTGCCAACCTCTGACCTTTCACTCATAATATGTTATAGGTAGATAGAGATATCAAATTATTTGTTCTTACTCAAATAAGCACTCTTTGGGGTTTAATATTAAATTATTATAACTTTCAAAGTTGGTTGTGGCTATATTAAGGCATAGGTAAAATTATTGTTTTTCCTCTTATCATTTAAGGTTTAGCCTTTACAAGAATTAACTCATTGAGTAGCCTTTCAAGTTCCTAATAGAAGTTGTAAAGTAGTCAAATGTGACTCCTATCACTACTATAACCCTCTATTGTGATGTTTAGTATTTATTTATAAATGAATAATTTATGTTGCTTTAACTTTTTTTTATTCATGCTAATATTAAACGTATGTTAGTCAACATAATGGTGCTTTACATGGGTTCTCTCACAATTTTCCACAGATTTTCTAGGGAAAAATCCATCCTTTATTGCTTGAAAGCCACCTCGATCCTCTCAAAGTTGGTGTTTGGCTTGATTGGGATCCAAAAATTGGATTTGCTCTTAATTACTTTAATATAACAAAAAAAAAAAATTAAGATAACAATAAGGAAACCCCTATTTTCTCAAAATGAGCTTCAAAATCATAATATAAATTTTAATGAATTCCATTTATTCTTACATGATCATATGACATTTTTAAGGGCTTTATCCCAACAATATCTAGTATCCTTGGGAAGTTAGATTCATGCATCCTATTGATCTGGGGCATGGAATGGATTTTTGGATATTTAAACAAACTTTATATTAGGAAAAGTATGATTTGATCCATTTTAGGATATGCTCATTGTTGTTTTTCATAGTTTTTATTCATCCCTTGACCTAAGGAATTAATGCATAAAATCTCTTTATTGGTATTCTATTGTAATAGATTGGGTTGTGAGATCCATTTGAAGAGCATAGATCTTTAATCTCATTTTTTAAAATTTTCATATGACTAAATTATTCAATATATGTTATGCTATATAATAAATTTCAAGTGATTTCATGCAACTACTGATAGACTTACTCCATTTTCAAATTTATGCTTTAGTGTTAATAAGTTAAGATGTTGGTATTTTCAATAGCCGAGTGTTTAATGTAAACTATCTCAATGAGACTTTAAAGGATTTTTAAATTTTCTACATTTAAGAATCTTTTAGTGCTAGAATTAGTTCACATAGCTCTAGTTTGTAAACTTCTTATTTGTATCTCTATCCTATGTTTAACTAGTCTTCAGTAGCTATAGTTCCTTTTAACAATTTATATTCTTTGTAATTTAATTAGAAGTTAAGAGTTGTCTTTTTGTGTTGCAACCAATGTTCATTCTAGGCATTCTACTTTAGTGACAATATTGAATAATTTAACTACCATTTTTATGGATTTTATTATTTCAACTTGCAATGGGAATCTCATATGTTATAGTATGTTTGAATTGTTGCTTCAAGGTAGATAAGATTTTAGTCTTTCCCATACCTACAATGATTATGTTTCTTTCAAGAGGCTAAACATATTTAGATGTGTGTTTTTAATTTATGTTTGCATATTTGGTGCCCATGGCTCTGCTTAATTTTTTTTCCCTTTAATTCCTACAAAATGGAAAATTTTATTTCTTTATTTCTTATTTCTTTTCAACTCATATCATATATAAATTTCTTATTTATATTTTTCTTATGATGATAAATTATTTGTTTATTTTTTACTTTTATGATGTAAGATTGTTTTTCTTGGTTAGTAAATACAATGGCATGAGTGGAGTTGGAAACAGGTATAGTTTTTTCTTTCATTTTCCATTTTATTAATAATTATCTCAAAATATGTGGTAATGGTCCTTACATATTATTTACGTACATATATTTATAAACCAAACTATGAAATCATTAAATATTTTTTTATTCAATTATCTTTCGTAAGTTGTTTGGAAGAAAAAATCATTTGTATAATACATATCTTATTTATGATGAAAAGAATGATATGTATAAATAATTTCCTTTGTTCAATGTACATTTTTTAATTTTAGAAAGTAATGGTGGGGCTATTGGTCTCACTACTTTTGTATTTGAGAAGATTGGCCTATAAAGTGTTAGATTAATTGACATTAACTTGTTATTTATATTATAATGAATTCATGCATCTAGTTACATGTATGAAAATATAAGCCATGGTGGAGTTAGAGGCATGACATCCTTATAAATATTTTTAGTAATGGTAGTATATTTAAATGCTGGAATTAAATCAATCACCATAAACAACTCAAATCATTGTGATTCGAAGTGTGGTTTACAACTATAAGTAAGCACAACTGATCATGTCTTTCAGCTCACCTTCAAAGAGTGGTTTTCACCATTTTTCTTCATGAATGTGAAACCTATGGCCTCTTTTCGACATGTTTTATTGTAATTTTAATGTCTATAACTAACCTTATTCCCCCATTTTTCTTTTAGGTCAAATTCCTAAGAATAAGTTTCGAGGGGTTTTACACAACTATTCTCAAGAAGGGCAATGAAATTATATTAGTTGCATTTGTAAGGTATGCACTTCATCATGTATTTAGATGTAATATGTGCTTTTGGGTAGAGAATGTGTCATATAACTCGGGTTATTTAATTCATGGGAACAAGCTTTTTGAGATGCCCTTTGTTGCAACCCACCCAAGCTACAAGTGCCATAAACGTGGCAGTTAAGTTTACAAGTTCCTTGCACATAAATTTATTCAAATAAAAACTATTTTTACTTAAACTAGTATAAGCAGGGTGAACGAGTGTTCCAATAATTCAAGCATATGTGACTTGCATTCTTCAATGTTGATTTAGGTTGTCCATTTTTTTCCTCAATCCACATGGCTCTATAATCACCTATAAAATTGCTCATACAAGTAAGAAGACATGGGATTGGAAGCTTGGGTTCTCATATTAGTTTATTATTAATATTATACTCAATAATATATCCTCTATTTTCTTTTATTGACAAAAAACTAATGTTTCTTATTCTTGGCTTAGATTGTTTCTTATTCTTCGCTTAGAGTGTTTAAAACGTGACCATTCTAAAAGTTGTTTCAAGTCCAGATGATATTCTTAAGTGAGTAGAACTCCAATTCAATATATGTTTATTGGATTTACATATGTTGAAATTATGGATAGTCCTCAAGCTTTTCCTACTAAAATTTAGGTAACCATTCTATTTGAAGAAGATACTTAGAGAGAAGAAAATAAAGATGAAGAAAATGTTTAGGAACAAGTACTTGAGGAAGACAAATATTTTTTCTTAATGGTTGAGGATGATTCTACTTCTAATGATGATGATTAAGAGTCTGTTTTAGGGTTTGATGAGATTACCATGATTGTTATGCAAGAAAAGGAAGAGGTTGTTGATAAAAGGGAAAATAAGAGGTTTCGTGCTACACATGGAGAGATGGTTGTTGAAGTTAGAGTTCTAGTGGAAAATCTTCCCATGGTTATTATTATTAAGGCATCTTATTATGTCATTCTAGATGCTAAGGTAGACACAATTGTTTCATGTTTATTGTCATCTCTTTAACCCTAGTAAACATTCATGCTACTAAAACTATTATTTTTTAACCTAGTGTGGAAATTGCGGTTGAGAATATATATATGATGCTTAATGATTTCTATTCCTTTTCCCTTATTTTCTAGATATTGGGATACATTGATAATTTTTTTTTATTTGTACTTTTTTAGTTGCCATGATTTTTCATTAACATTTGTATGGACTTTCATTGACATTTTCTTTTATCATTTAGGGAATTTTTTTTTTTTTTTTTTTTATCAAATTTGGATTTCATGCCTTCAATGAATGTTATAACTTGCTCTTCTTGTTCATTGGTTTTGTTTTGTGAAGTAAAGGATGTTGATCTTCCTTTTGAAGGCGACTATTCCCATTCTTATATTTTTCTTTCAATGCACTTTGGGCAGTGTGCCTATCAAGTTAGATATTGGAAAAACTAACAAAAAAATTTATTCTTTTGAATCTTTTTTTTTTTTTTCTTTTACATTTCTTCATTAAAAAATGAAACTTCATCAAAAAACAAATTCAAAATTTTGTTACATCATTGCATCCTTTTAAGGGCTATATTCTAACAAAGTAATGCTACTAATTAGTAGGTAGTGCACTATGACTTTTAAGTGATTACATAAGTCAATGAACTAGTCATAAGCAAACTCGTTAGCTTCTAAGGAACCCATTGTGGACCCGCATTTTTCATGTGTGTTTCCACTAGATGGTAAAACTCACTTTTTTTAAGTTCAAAGCTATATTTTATAAAGATTTGGAGTCGACCACTTATTTTTATTATTTTTTTAAGGAAAAATAAAATAAAAAACTAAAACCCTAAGCAAAAATGACTCCTTAAACTTTTGGAAAAGCATGTCTTTGAACTTGAGTCTAAGTCTGAGGGTCATGTTACCTATCGAGAAGGTACGGTGATTAAGCCATAACACCTCTCTAAACCCATATACCTATGGTCTTTACTAAGTGAATAGAGGGATACCAAAAAAAAAAAACAACAAGATACATATAAGTCACAAGGAGAGAAAAAGAGTACACAAGAATGTACATAATTAATAAATGTGAAATACACAAAATAGAACTTAATTATTTGTTAAAGTTACAACATTTCAAACTAAGTTCAAAATAATTTTATTTGCAAAGGGACCAATTCCATATTAAAATTTTCAAACTTATTTACTCACAAATATTCAATTTATTTACAAAAGATTCCATTTTTATTCACATCCAAAATTAATTCCAAAAATAAGACTTTTCTTGATTTTAGTAAAAGGATATTGGTTGAATTCAAATTTATTAAAGAGAAGAGTTTCAATTTAATCTTCTACTCACAAAGAAATGATTTTGGTTTACACTTTATTAAAAAAACCAAGATTCCACAATTATAAAGAAACATCAATTCTATTTTTGGAAAAAGGATTTTTACAAGGAAAATGGGTTTACTTATTTTAATTATAGGAACAAAATTTAAAATTACTAGAAAAACAAATTTTTACACTTTTTATTTACGAAAAATATTTCAAAATCAAATTTATTTGAAAAAAAAGAGATTTTAACTTTTATTTTCTTTAGATTTTTATTAAAACAATTTTCAAGATTCTTTTTTTAAAACAAAATTTGGAACTTTATTAAAACATTTTTAAATTCTTTATTAAATGAAATCTTTAAACTCTTATTAAGCAAACTTTTTGGAAAATTTTATCGAACATAAACTTAACTTTGAGAAAATTTATTAAAACACTTCGAATATTTTTTGGACTAACTTTGAGTGTTTTTATTAAACAACTTTTAGAATTAATTAAGACAAACTTTGAGAATTTATGAAAAATGAATTTTGAGAATTTTTAAGATTAAAACACTTATTCTGAGAATTTATTAAGACACTACCTAAAACTTTTAAGACTTTTATGGATGCAAACTTTAAGTACATTCAAAGACATAACTTTGAGAACTATTATTAAAACATTTGTTTTGAAAATTTTAATTAAACCGAATTTGAGAACTTCTATGACTTTTACAACTTTTATGAAAACAAACTTTGAGAACATTTATTTGAACACTTATTTTAAGAAATTTTATTAAACAAACTTGTTAAAAAAAACTATTTTCCAAAGAACATTTATTTAAACACAATTTTTAGTTAACAAACTTATTAAGACAAATGATTTTGTAAAGAACATTTATTAAAATGTAATTTTTAGAAAACAAACTTATTAAAAAAAATGACTTTCTAAGGTACGTTTATTAAAACACAATTTTCAATAAACAAATTTACTAAAAAACAATTTCTAAGGAACATTTATTTAAACACAAATTTTAGCAAAAAAACTTATTTAAAAAAAACGATTTTCTAAAGGACATTTATTAAAACACAATTTTCAAAAAACAAACTTATTAAAAAAACGATTTTCTAAGGGACATTTAATAAAACACAATTGTCAGTAAAAAATGATTTTCTAAGGAACATTTATTCAAACACAATTTTCAAATGATAAACTTATTAAAAAACAATTTTCTAAAGAACATTTATTGAAACACAATTTTTATAAACAAACTTATTAAAAACAAGATTTTCTAAAGAACATTTATTAAAACACAATTTTTAGAATTTTCAATAAACAAACTTTTTAAACCTTACAAACTTTGAGGATTTTTATTAAGAAGAAATGATTTTCTAGATTTATTAAAAATAAAATTTGTGGATTATTAAATTAAAAACCATTTTTTGAATATATTAAAAAAATAATTTCTTGAATTATTTTATTAAAAATGAAATTTATGAATTTATTAAAAAAAATGATTTTTTGAATTATTTTATATTAAAAAAAATTCCTAAATTTAGTAAAAACAATTCTTTCAGAATATTTTATTAAAACAATTTTCTGCATTTTATTTGAACCAATTTTATTTTTTTACTATTTTTATTAAAGACAATTTTCTAGAGTTATTAAAAAATAATTTTTCGACTTATTGAAAAAATAAATTTCTATACTTTATGGAAAGCTAAATTATAGATTATTTGTTATAGAAAACTATCTTGGAATTTATTAAAAACTTTTTTTTGGGAAATTTAATTTAAACTGATTTTTCTCAAAAATTTATTGAATAAAATAAAGAAAAACTCAAGAAAGAAAGATAAATCAAAACCCAAACATGGTAGGAAATGAAATATGAGGCAACAAAAGTAACATAAATAGGATTATAGAAAATTTAGGATAGAAATTACACAAATATAGAAAATTTGAAATAAAATACAATATGTATAGTAACATATGACAACACATATCAACAAAATAACAAATAAAAAAGACAAACATATAGATGAACATAAAAATTTAGGCAAATGTGCATACATACAAAATGCATAGTATAATGAACAAATAACCCAAATAGATAGAGAACTTCACAAATATAATAAATATTAAATAAGATGAATCTAAGAAATCCTTAAAAAAAAAACAAAAACATAATACAAATGAAAAGATAAAGAAGAAATAACACACTTGAATGCAGCCCGAAATCAATCTCGACTCTTCAAACCTCCAAAGGCAACTCCAAGATACGAATACAACATAAAAAAAACACATGGACAGCCCCAAGGTAGATACATAGTAAGGAAAAACTCTCCTACCAATTATATACAATAAAGAAAGAAAGAACCCCCCATGAAAAATAAAAGAACTCAAAAAATTAAAGTAGCAACATCTCTTCTCTCTCTGGTTGTCCTTTTATCTTGTTTAAGGTTGTGTGCCCTTTAAATATAGCTTTCAAGACTTCCTCTCTAAGAAATCTCATAGGCCCATGCAAAACAAATAAAGCCCAAAATGAGGATTTATAACCCATACCCAATTAAAATAAAAGAACCTAAGCCCATAACTTAAAATCTAAATACTCATATCCCAATTAAAATAAAATAACCCAAGCCTAATTAAAATAAAACAACCTAAGCCCACAACTTAAATCTAAATACTTGCAACCTAATTAAAATAAAATAACCAAAGGCCAATTAAAATAAACTAACCCAAGCCCATTAAAATAAAATAACCCAAATCCAATCAAATAACCCAAGCCCACAACTTAAAATCTAAATACTCACAACCCAATTAAAATAAAATAACCCATATCTATTTATAAGGTAATTTGAATATCAATTCATGCAATTTTTGGAAATAAAAAAAAACTAAAATTCAACCTCATGCAATTTTCATATAAATAAATAAATAGATAAATAAAAAATAAATAATACAACACTAAACACTACAACCAAAATTCCAATGTTAATCTATGAACAAATATTGAAAATTCAATAGAAGCAATAAAAAATGAAAAAAACAAAAACAAAAAATTCAAGTCGAATACTCACTTAAACTTAGAATCATGCAATCACAACTCAAGAAACAAACCTAAGTGTACTAAGCCTAAAGAATCTATCTAAGTAAACCTAAGTGGGTTGGGTGGACTTACTTAAAACATGTCTAAGTGACCTAAATAGAAAAATCTCTCAGTGAACTAAGTGGAATCTAATCAAATGAGATGTTTAAATGGGCTTAAGTAGGCCTAGATGCACTTTAGTGGGCATGGTGTCCTAGGAAATGCCTAAGTATGCTATCTTAAAAGGGAAAGTGCACCTAAAAAGGCTAACTCAAAAGAAAAATAGAAGAAAAAATGAAGAAAAAAGGAAGCAAAAAAAAAAAAACTAAATCTAACTCGAGGTTGCCAATGGTCACAATGAGGGGCCACGTAAATCCCTCGACCATAGTCTCCAAGGTGGCTAAAAAAGGTAAGCTATATGAGTAACAATGGGTCATTAAGGAACTGTTGTAGAGTACTAAAAGAACACCTAATAAGGCATGTGCTAAAGGGACGAAATGAAGGGTTTTATGGACCCGCATTTTTCACATGTGTCCCCACTCGATCGGCGAGACTCGCTTTTATTGGTGAAAATTTTGTTTTAGAAAAGTTGGAGTCACCACTTATTTAATTTTATTTTAAAAGGGAAAATGAAACAAGAAAGAAAACCCTAAAGAAGTTACTCCATAGTTTTTGGAAAAACATGTCTTTGAAAAACTCGAGTCTAGGTCAGGGGATCAGGTTACCTATTGGGAAGGTGCCTCTAAAAAGTAGCACCCCTCTAAGCCCTACAAAGGTCTTTACTGACTAAGTTGAGGGAAATGGGCCAATTAATTGGTTGATTATAAATACCTAGGTAGGCTAGGTGATTTCCAAAAATATCATGCCAAACAAGAAAACCAATCACAAATCATAAAAGAAGATTTAGGGTGTGTACTTAGACTGCTTCTCAAGCACTATCACAAGACATCAATGGTTAGTTTGGAAAATAAAACACACAATATGTATTTTACCTTAGTCTATTAATCAAACATGGCAAACTAAACAAATAATCAAAAAGAGATGTCGAACAGGTTGACAATTGCATACGAAGCAATACATAATGATCATGTATAAAGTAATACAAAATTTATGAAATTAAGATACGAAAGTAAAAAGCGTACTTGAATAGCATAGGTAACTTGTAATGTGCTTCCACAAGACATGAGGGGTTAGATAATAAATAAGAAAATAAAGAAATCCTATCATGTTTGTTATCTAATTAGCATAGAAAAAATGATCAAAGTATACGAAATCATCAATTATCACATACATCTTGTATACAATTCCTAAAAAAATATATAGATATGATTACAACAAGTAGCAAAGGTGGCAACAGAGATGAGTTTTGAAAATTTTTCTTATGTAGGGGTTCCACCAATTCCCCAATTGATATACACAAATCTAGCCCAGAATTATCCCATTTATTTGGGACCACAAGCTTGAATTCGTATTTCATTCAAAACCAAAATTTTTATTGACAATTGGGAAAGATGCGAACCAATCAAAACATGGTTGCATATTATTTAAGAAAATGAGGTTTTGATTCTGAGGACTCTAAATGAATTTTTTAAAATAGATTTTCAAAGGGATCTTTCGAGAAAATTATTTTTGTTTTAAAATAAAAGAGATTAATTTAAAAACAACAAAACATAAGAAACAAAATACCAAGCAAAACAGAAGAAAATGAAATCACAAAGTGAAATTTTTGACAACCGAGCAAACAAAAGTGGTGAGAATAGAGGTCAATCTTCACTATTTTTCAATGGCCTTTGAAAATTAAATTTGACAAGAGACTACCAAAACAATAAATTATTAAAACTTAGGTCAAATAAACTATCGAGATATCCACCAAGAATTAATGACTAAGATTCAAGAAACACCTAAATTGAGAATAACAAATCAAGAACTATCATAAGATCAATTAAAAACACAAACAAATTTAAACTAAAGGAAATGAATTAAATTGAACTAAATTGGAATTAAACAAAACATCAACTTTATCCAACATGATTATTTAAACTACTGAATTAAAATTACTAAAGATAGATTAAAACTAATATAATTTGGGATTAAAAAAAATATAAACTTTATCTAATAGGATTAATTAAACTAATAAATTAAAATCAACAACACACTTAAACTAAAAGATAAGTGAAAACTAGATTTATTTGGAATTAAAAAAACATGAACTTTATCTTATTGGATCAAT